>NC_090419.1:8917438-9099938 GCF_036365525.1 Heterodontus francisci
TCGCGCTCCGCCCCGCGCCCGCTCGCGCTCCGCCCCGCGCCCCGCCTCGCGCTCCGCCCCGCGCCCCGCCTCGCGCTCCGCCCCGCGCCCTCGCCCCCGCGCTCCGCCCCGCGCCCCGCCCCGCCGCCCCGCCCCGCGCTCCGCCCCGCGCCCCCGCCCCGCGCCCCGCCCCGCGCTCTGCCCCGCCTCGCGCTCTGCCCCGCCTCGCGCTCTGCCCCGCCCTCTCCCTCCCTCTGTGCCTCCCCCTCTCCCTCCCTCTGTGCCTCCCCCTCTCCCTCCCTCTGTGCCTCCCCCTCTCCCTCCCTCTGTGCCTCCCCCTCTCCCTCCCTCTGTGCCTCCCCCTCTCCCTCCCTCTGTGCCTCCCCCTCTCCTCCCTCTGTGCCTCCCCTCTCCCTCCCTCTGTGCCTCCCCCCTCCCTCTGTGCCTCCCCCTCCCCCTCCCTCCCCCTCCTCCCCTCCCTCCCCCTCCCCTCCCCCTCCCCCTCCCCCCTCCCTCCCCCTCCCTCCCCCCTCCCCCCCCCTCCCCCCCCCTCCCCCCCCTCCCTCCCCCTCCCTCCCCTCCCTCCCCCTCCCTCCCCCTCCCTCCCCCTCCCCCCCCCTCCCCCCCCCTCTCCCTCCCTCCCCGGCGCTCTCCCTCCCTCCCCGGCGCTCTCCCTCCCTCCCCGGCGCTCTCCCTCCCCGGCTCTCTCCCTCCCCCTCTCTCCCTCCCCCTCTCTCCCTCCCCCTCTCTCCCTCCCTGGCGCTCTCTCTCGCCCACGCTCTGCCTCTCTGTCAGTTTGGGTGGGTGGAGGGGTGTTTGTATATGGGATACTCATCCTGCCCCCTTGTCCTGATGTATCTTCAATTCTCTCTCTCTCTCTCTCTCTCTCTCTACCACCCGTCCCCCACTTCACCCCCTAGGGAGCATGGAGCGGACCCTGGGTTGCGACGGAAGTGGTTGCTGCTGCGATTGGGTTGTTGGTCTATTACCTGGCTTTCAGCGCGAAGAGCACCATCCAGGCCTGATGGAAGGAGCAGAGGGAGGTGCGCGGGCAGGAGGAGCCAGGGGGTGAGCGGGCAGGAGGATTGAGGGAGTGAGCAGGTGGGAGCCGGACTGAATGCCCCTTGGATTGAGGGGCAAATGAGAGCCACAAGGCTGAAATGTTTGAGAAGTGATTGGACTGAATAAAAGGTTTTCCACAGATTGTTTTGAATCCTCCCTCAATAAGCTAACACTGTTTATTGCTGGGCCATCACTTGGTTCTATATAGATACTTGCAGCATTGACTGAGGCCATTCAGCCCCTCTTGCCTGTGCTGGCTCATCCAAATAACTATCTAACTACTGCCAATCTTTGCCCACATTCACCTCAAAGAAAGTATCTGCATTGCTATAGCCCCTTGCACGTCACTGGAATGTCCTAAAGTGATTCAGACTGGCCGGTGTACTGTCAAGTCGCAATGATTCTTCAGGGATAGGTGGTTCCTGCACAGCAAGATCCACAAACAGCCAAGAGACTGCTTTGTTGTTTTGTTTCGTGATTTTAATTGGGGGTAAGTATCGGCCCGGGGTGGGGGGGAGCCGGGGAGAACTCCCCCCCCCCCCCCCCCTTCACCACCACCACTCCACTCTTCCAATAGTGGCCCTGGGATCTATTATGTCCGCCCGAAGGGCAGTTGGGTGCCTCAGGTATAGCTCCTCATCCCCAAAGACGGCACCTCCGACAGTGCGGCGCTCCCTCGGTACTGACCCTCCGACAGTGCGGCACTTCCCTCAGTACTGACCCTCCGACAGTGCGGCACTCCCTCAGTACTGCAAAAGCTATGGGCCCTGACCATATTCCGGCAATAGTACTGAAGACCTGTGCTCCAGAACTTGCCGCGCCCCTAGCCAAGCTGTTCCAGTACAGCTACAACACTGGCATCTACCCTGCAATGTGGAAAATTGCCCAGGTATGTCCTGTACACAAAAAGCAGGACAAATCCAACCCGGCCAATTACCGTCCCATCAGCCTACTCTCAATCTTCAGTAAAGTGATGGAAGGTGTCGTCAACAGTGCTATCAAACGGCACTTGCTCAGCAATAACCTGCTCAGTCACGCTCAGTTTTGGGTTCCGCCAGGGCCACTCAGCTCCTGACCTCATTACAGTCTTGGTCCAAACATGGACAAAAGAGCTGAACTCAAGAGGTGAGGTGAGGGTGACTGCCCTTGACATCAAGGCTGTGTTTGACAGAGTATGGCAGAGCCCTAGCAAAACTGGAGTCAATGGGAATCAGGGGGAAAACCCTCCACTGGCTGGAGTCATACCTAGCGCAAAGGAAGATGGTTGTGGTTGTTGGAGGTCAATCATCTGAGCTCCAGGACATCACTGCAGGAGTTCCTCAGGGTAGTGTCCTAGGCCCAACCATCTTCAGCTGCTTCATCAATGCCCTTCCTTCAATCATAAGGTCAGAAGTGGGGAAGTTCGCTGATGATTGCACAATGTTCAGCACCATTCGTGACTCCTCAGACACTGAAGCAACCCGTGTCCAGATGCAGCAAGACTTGGACAAAGTCTTGACTTGGGCTGGTAAGTGGCAAGTAACATTCGCGCCATACAAGTGCCAGGCAATGACCATCTCCAACAAGAGAGAATCTAACCATCTCCCCTTGGCATTCAATGGCATTACCATCGCTGAATCCCCCACTATCAACATCCTGGAGGTCACCATTGACCAGAAACTGAACTGGAGTAGCCATATAAATACTGTGGCGACAAGAGCAGGTCAGAGGCTAGGAATCCTGCAGCGAGTAACTCACCTCCTGACTCCCCAAAGCCTGTCCACCATCTACAAGGTACAAGTCAGGAGTGTGATGGAATACTCTGCACTTGCCTGGATGGGTGCAGCTCCAACAACACTCAAGACGCTCGACACCATCCAGGACAAAGCAGCCCGTTTGGCACACCATCCACCACCTTCAACATTCACTACCTCCACCACCGATGCACAGTGGCAGCAGTGTGTACCATCTATAAGATGCACTGCAGCAACTCACCAGGGCTCCCTCGACAGCACCTTCCAAACCCGCGACCTCTACCACCTAGAAGGACAAGGGCAACAGACGCATGGGAACACCACCACCTGCAAGTTCCCCTCCAAGTCACACACCATCCTGACTTGGAACTATATCGGCCGTTACTTCACTGTCGCTGGGTCAAAATCCTGGAACTCCCTTCCTAACAGCACTGTGGGTGTACCTACCCCACATGGACTGCAGCGGTTCAAGAAGGCAGTTCACCACCACCTTCTCAAGGGCAATTAGGAATGGGCAATAAATGCTGGCCTGGTCAGCGATGCCCACATCCCCCAATTGAATAAAAAAACAAGTATTGCAAAGAATATACAGCACGGAAACAGGCCATTTGGCCCATCTGCTCTGGTGCTGGTGTTTCTGTTTCGCACGAGCCTCCACCCACCCTCTACTTCATCTTCCCCCTATCACCATCTCCTTCTATTCCTCTCTCCCTCGTGTGTTTATCCAGCTTCCCCCTTAAATACATCGATACTATTCACCTCAACCACTCCCTGTGAGAGCGAGTTCCACATTCTCATCACTCTCTGGGGTAAGATGCTGCTCCTAAATTCCCCATTGGATTTATTAATGACTGTCTGATATTGAGGGCCCCCTAATTCTGTTCCTGCTCTCAAGTCGAAACATCTCTATGTCAACCCGGTCAAAACTCTATCAGGTCACCCTTCAACCTTTTCCATGAAAAATGCTTGGCGGGTAGGATAAAAGAAAACCCCAAGGCCTTTTACGCGTATGTCAGAAATATGAGGATGACCAGGGGGACCATAGGTCCGGTCAAGGACAATAGCGGTAGACTGTGTGTTGAGCCGGAAGAGATAAGTGAGGTTTTGAATGAGTACTTCTCTTCGGTATTTACGAATGAGAAGGGGTGTATTACTGAAGAGGACGGTGTGAAACAGACTGGTAAGCTCGAGGAAGTGCTCGTTAGGAGGGAAGATGTGTTGGGGTTTTTGAATAACTTGAAGATAGACAAGTCTCCCGGGCCTGACGGGGTATATCCAAGGATGTTATGGGAAGCAAGGGATGAAATTGCAGAGCCGCTGGCAATGATCTTTTCATCTTCTCTGCTGACGGGGGTGGTACCAGGTGATTGGAGGGTGGCAAATGTTGTGCCCCTGTTCAAGAAAGGGAATAGGAACAACCCTGGGAATTACAGGCCAGTTAGTCTTACTTCGGTGGTAGGCAAGTTGATGGAAAAGGTGCTGAGGGATAGGATTTCTGAGCATCTGGAAAGACACTGCTTGATTCGGGACAGTCAGCACGGTTTTGTGAGGGGTAGGTCTTGCCTCACAAGCCTGATTGAATTCTTTGAGCAGGTGACCAAGCAAGTGGATGAGGGTAAACCAGTGGATGTGGTGTACATGGATTTTAGTAAGGCATTTGATAAGGTCCCCCATGGTAGACTTATGGAGAAAGTCAGGAGGCATGGGATAGTGGGGAATGTGGCCAGTTGGATTAAGAATTGGCTAACTGATAGAAGGCAGAGAGTGGTCTTAGATGGTAAATACTCAGCCTGGAGCCCAGTTACCAGTGGCGTGCCGCAGGGATCAGTTCTGGGTCCTCTCCTGTTTGTGATTTTTATTAACGACTTGGATGAGGAAGTCGAAGGGTGGGTCAGTAAATTTGCAGATGATACAAAGGTTGGTGGAGTTGTGGATACCGAGGAGGGCTATTGTCGTCTGCAGGGGGACTTGGATAGGTTGCAGTGCTGGGCTGAAAAGTGGCAGATGGAGTTTAACCCTGAAAAGTGTGAGGTCGTCCATTTTGGAAGGACAAACATGAATGCAAAATACTGGGTTAACGGTAGGGTTCTTGGGCATGTGGAGGAGCAGAGAGACCTTGGGGTCTATGTGCATAGATCATTGAAAGTTGCAACTCAAGTGGATAGGGCTGTGAAGAAGGCATATGGGGTGTTAGCGTTCATTAGCAGAGGGATTGAATTTAAGAGCCGTGAGGTGATGATGCAGCTGTACAGGACCTTGGTAAGGCCTCATTTGGAGTACTGTGTGCAGTTCTGGTCGCCTCATTTTAGGAAGGATGTGGAAGCCTTGGAGAGGGTGCAGAGGAGATTTACCAGGATGTTGCCTGGAATGGAGAATAAGTCTTACGAGGAAAGGCTGAACATTCTAGGCCTCTTCTCATTAGAAAGGAGAAGGATGAGGGGTGACATGATAGAGGTTTATAAGATGATCAGGGGAATAGATAGGGTAGACAGTCAGAAACTTTTTCCCCGGGTGGAGCAAAGCGTTACAAGGGGTCATAAATTTAAGGTGAAGGGTGGGAGATATAAGGGGGATGTCAGGGGAAGGTTCTTTACCCAGAGAGTGGTCGAGGCATGGAATGCCTTGCCCGGGGAAGTTGTTGAGTCAGAAACTTTAGGGACTTTCAAAAGGCTTTTGGATAGGTATATGGATAAAGGAGAATGATGGGGTATAGATTAAATTGTCCTTGACAGAGGACAAAGGATCGGCACAACATTGTGGGCCGAAGGGCCTGTTCTGTGCTGTATGTTCTATGTTCTATGTTCTATATGTTCTTGTCTGGAGAAAAGAGCTCCAGCCTGTTTCCCTGAGAGAGGGGACTGAGAGACACCAGTGTACAGATATCACCCTGAGAGAGAGGGGATTGAGAGACACCAGTCAGTGTACAGATATCACCCTGAGAGAGAGGGCACTGAGAGATACCAGTCAGTGCACAGATATCACCCTGAGAGAGAGGGACTGAGAGATACCAGTCAGTGCACAGATATCACCCTGAGAGAGAGGGACTGAGAGATACCAGTCAGTGTACAGATATCGCCCTGAGTAAGAGGGGACTGAGAGACACCAGTCAGTGGACAGATATCTACCTGAGAGGGAGGGACTGAGAGACACCCGTCAGTGTACAGATATCTCCCTGAGAGAGAGGGAATGAGAGACACCAGTCAGTGTACAGATATCACCCTGAGAGAGAGGGAATGAGAGACACCAGTCAGTGTACAGATAACTCCCTGAGAGACACCAGTCAGTGCACAGATATCACCCTGAGAGAGAGGGACTGAGAGACACCAGTCAGTGCACAGATATCACCCTGAGAGAGAGGGAATGAGAGAAACCAGTCAGTGTACAGATATCACCCTGAGAGAGAGGGGACTGAGAGTCACCAGTCAGTGTACAGATATCACCCTGAGAAAGAGGGACTGAGAGACACCAGTCAGTGTACAGATATCACCCTGAAAGAGAGGGGACTGAGAGACACCAGTCAGTGTACAGATATCACCCTGAGAGAGAGGGACTGAGAGACACCAGTCAGTGGACAGATTTCACCCTGAGAGAGAGGGGACTGAGAGATACCAGTCAGTGTACAGATATCACCCTGAGAGAGAGTGAGGGACTGAGAGACACCAGTGTACAGATATCGCCCTGAGTAAGAGGGGACTGAGAGACACCAGTCAGTGTACAGATATCTCCCTGAGAGAGAGGGACTGAGAGACACCAGTGTTTCGATATCTCCCTGAGAGAGAGGGGACTGAGAGACACCAGTCAGTGTACAGATTTCACCCTGAGAGAGAGAGGGACTGAGAGACACCAGTCAGTGTACAGATATCCCCCTGAGAGAGAGGGGACTGAGAGACACCAGTCAGTGTACAGATATCACCCTGAGAGAGAGGGAATGTGAGACACCAGTCAGTGTACAGATATCACCCTGAGAGAGAGGGACTGAGAGACACCAGTCAGTAAACAGATATCACCCTGAGAGAGAGGGACTGAGAGACACCAGTGTACAGATATCAACCTGAGAGAGAGGGACTGAGAGACACCAGTCAGTGTACAGATATCACCCTGAGAGACACCAGTCAGTGTACAGATATCACCCTGAGAGAGGGGACCTGAGAGACACCAGTCAGTGTACAGATATCACCCTGAGAGACACCAGTCAGTGTACAGATATCACCCTGAGAGAGGGGACCTGAGAGACACCAGTCAGTGTACAGATTTCACCCTGAGAGAGAGGGGACTGAGAGACAACAGTCAGTAAACAGATATCACCCTGAGAGAGAGGGACTGAGAGACACCAGTCAGTGTACAGATTTCACCCTGAGAGAGAGGGGACTGAGAAACAGCAGTCAGTGTACAGATATCACCCAGAGAGAGAGAGGGACTGAGAGACAACAGTCAGTGTCCCGACCGATGCTGTTCTGCTTTAATTGGGAGTAGATGCTCCTGGGAAGGGTTAACACACTCTCTTCCTCTTGCGGCATCTCCCTTAGACATCTGCTTGTGGATTCCGACTCTCCTTTGTCTCCCTGTTTGCCGGCAGGTTTGATCTTGCAGTCACTGCACACGCTCTGTACAGGTACTGGCTCGGATTGCAGCATCTGTCGATCGCTGTAGGGCTTTGGAAGGCGATGGCTAGGCTGCTGTGTGTGAGGGTGAATCTCACCGCAAGTTAGCTTTCTCCCTCCGGTGCTGCCCCCTGCTCGCAAGGTGCTCTTTCTGTGTATGTGTGTGGGCCATGTAGCCTATTCAACTAGGGAATGCAACCACGCTGAGTCCAGTCCTGTTCTTAGCCAACTCTCAACTCAGTAAACCCCGGTGTCTGACTGAGATCGCAAGCGCTCGCACATCAGTACATCCGCCCTCCCCAACAGCACGGTGGGTGTACCTGCACCACGCGGGCTGCAGCAACTCAAGGGGCAACTCGGGAACGGGCAATAAGTGCTGGCCTCTCCACAAGCCGCGTGTGAATTTTGTGTGTAACTTCCACACGCGCAGCAGCTGCTGCAGTCAGGCTGTGTTTCTTTAAGAGACGGATGGCCCCCTTCCCCTTTAAGAGTTAAAGAGGGCGAGTCAGTGCAGGTTGCAGGTATTCCTCGCAGGTAAACAGAACATTCTTTGAAGTGGCAGCCTTTGTGCACAGCTGCACTAATGCCGAGATGAATATCTCCCAGATGAGAGTCAGGCCTCTGTTGGAAAAAGTGAAGGGTGTGGCATTTGCAGCTGCTCACCCAAGGGCTAAACATTTTGTGCAGTAATTTGATCCGCAGAGGCTGAATGTGCACAGTCAGGCACACCCTCGTTCTGCCAAACTTACCCCCCCCCCCCCCCCCCCGCACTCTGTACCTCACGGGCTGCCACTCTTGCCTCGGAGTCAGATGGTAGTGGGTTTGAGCCCCCACGCCAGAGACTCGAACCCCATCGTCCAAACCCAGAATTCCCCCAGTGCCAGCACTGAGGGAGCGCCACACTGTCAGGGGGTCAGTACTGAGGGAGTGCTGCGCTGTCGGAGGGTCAGTACTGAGGGAGTGCTGCACTGACAGGGGGTCAGTACTGAGGGAGTGCTGCACTGTCAGGGGGTCAGTACTGAGGGAGCGCCGCACTGTCAGGGGGTCAGTACTGAGGGAGCGCCGCACTGTCAGGGGGTCAGTACTGAGGGAGCGCCGCACTGTCGGGGTCAGTACTGAGGGAGCGCCGCACTGTCAGGGGGTCAGTACTGAGGGAGTGCTGCGCTGTCGGAGGGTCAGTACTGAGGGAGCGCCGCACTGTCAGGGGGTCAGTACTGAGGGAGCGCCGCACTGTCAGGGGGTCAGTACTGAGGGAGCGCCGCACTGTCAGGGGGTCAGTACTGAGGGAACGCCGCACTGTTGTTGGGGTGAGATGTTAAACTCGAGGCCCCCGTCTGCCCTCTCGGGTGGATGTAAAAGATCCCACGGCCACTATTGGAAGAAGGGCGGGGGGGGGTGGGGAGTTCTCCCTGGATTCCCGGGGCCAATACTTGCCCCTCAGCCAACATCACTGAAACAGATGATCTGGGTCACTAAAAAGAGTGCTGTTTGTGGGATCTTGCTGTGCACACATTGACTGCCGCCTTTCGCACATTACAGCAGTGAGCACACTTCACAAAAATTTTGACAGCGCCTTCATTGTCTGTGAGGCGCTTTGAGGTGTCCTGAGGTGGTGAAAGGCGCTGGAAAAACGCAATGTCTTTGCATGCCAAGCGGTGGACGGCTATTCGACTGCAGAAGGCCTCACCACTCCCCCCACCCCACCCAATCCCACATCCAACGCCCGTCATCCACAGCAGCGGCTGCTCTCACACGGACCTGCCTTCTGGCAGCCTCCTTGGCACCCTCCCCTCCCTCCCACCCCCTGCATCCCCTACGGGGATTCTGGCTGGTGACGGCACACAGGCGTGCGGGCGAGTCTTTTTTTTTCACCCGCCAGGCACGTGCCAGGGCTAGCCGGGGAACTGAATCTGGACCGACAGGTTCGACCAGGAGCGAGAGAGAGAGAGATGCCTGGCAGCTCCTCACAATCGTGTTGGGACAGCGTGCTGGGGAATTAAAACTTCGAAACCTTCACACTGTTGGCGAGGTGGGGGAGGGGTGGGGTGAGGGAAAGGCAGAGACGTCGAGCCCAGACCATCATAATCCGCTGGCTGGGTTTGTGGGGGGGAAGGGAGCGGGGCGGGGGCTGCTGGCGGAGGTCGGGGCCGGTGATATCCCGGAACATCCCGGCAGCTTTCATTTTCAGAATTCCGCTGGTCCTTGACAGGGTCATCGGACCCCCAGCCGCGAGGGTTGAGAGGAAGGAACGGACGTCCTGAGGTCGATAAGCCGCCAAAGCAACGCAAGCTTGTTCTCCTCCTGGTTGAATAGCCCGCTGTCACACGCCATCCCTTGGCACGAGAGCCTCGGGGGGTGGCAAACCCCTCTCCATCCACACGCTCTCCATAAAACAAGGGACCTTCCCATCCCGGATAAATCTGTTCCACCTGTGGTCTCAACAGGGGGCAGCACCTGGGGTGCTGGGTCAACCCCGCATCCACAACACTGCCCCCACCGCCCCCCCCCCAAACCCAATGCCATTGGAACTGACCCCCATCCCGTTCACTCCCATTGTACACAATCCCAATGTACCCAAACCCCCATCCCGTTCACTCCCACTCTGCACAATCCCAATGTACCCAAACCCCCATCCCGTTCACTCCCACTCTGCACAATCCCAATGTATCCAAACCCCCATCCCGTTCACTCCCACTCTGCACAATCCCAATGTACCCAAACCCCCATCCCGTTCACTCCCACCGTACACAATCCCGATAGACCCAACCCCTTCCCATTCACTTCCACTCTACACAATCCCAATGTACCCAAACCCCCATCCCGTTCACTCCCACCGTACACAATCCCGATAGACCCAATCCCTTCCCATTCACTCCCACTCTGCACAATCCCAATGGACCCAAACCCCCATCCCGTTCACTCCCACTCTACACAATCCCAATGTACCCAAACCCCCATCCCGTTCACTCCCACCTTACACATTCCCGATAGACCGAACCCCTTCCCATTCACTCCTACTCTGCACAATCCCAATGGACCCAAACCCCTTCCCGTTCACTCCCGCCGTACACAATCCCGATAGACCCAACCCCTTCCCATTCACTCCCACTCTGCACAATCCCAATGGACCCAAACCCCTTCCCGTTCACTCCCGCCGTACACAATCCCGATAGACCCAACCCCTTCCCATTCACTCCCACTCTGCACAATCCCAATGGACCCAAACCCCTTCCCGTTCACTCCCGCCGTACACAATCCCGATAGACCCAACCCCTTCCCATTCACTCCCACTCTGCACAATCCCAATGGACCCAAACCCCTTCCCGTTCACTCCCGCCGTACACAATCCCGATAGACCCAACCCCTTCCCATTCACTCCCACTCTGCACAATCCCAATGGGCCCAAACCCCTTCCCATTCACTCCCACCGTACACTATCCCAATGGACCCAAACCCCTTCCCGTTCACTCCCACCGTACGCAATCCCAATGGACCCAAACCCCTTCCCGTTCACTTCCACTGTACACAATCCCGATAGACCCAACCCCTTCCCATTCACTCCCACTCTGCACAATCCCAATGGGCCCAAACTCCTTCCCGTTCACTTCCACTGTACACAATCCCAATGGACCCAACCCCTTCCCATTCACCCCCACTCTGCACAATCCCAATGGACCCAAACCCCTTCCCATTCACTCCCACTGTCCACAATCCCAATGGACCCAAACCCCTTCCCATTCACCCCCACTCTGCACAATCCCAATGGACCCAAACCCCTTCCCGTTCACTTCCACTGTACACAATCCCAATGGACCCAACCCCTTCCCATTCACTCCCACCGTACACTATCCCAATGGACCCAAACCCCTTCCCGTTCACTTCCACTGTACACAGTCCCAATGGACCCAAACCCCTTCCCGTTCACTTCCACTGTACACAATCCCAATGGACCCAACCCCTTCCCATTCACCCCCACTCTGCACAATCCCAATGGACCCAAACCCCTTCCCATTCACTCCCACTGTCCACAATCCCAATGGACCCAAACCCCTTCCCATTCACCCCCACTCTGCACAATCCCAATGGACCCAAACCCCTTCCCATTCACTCCCACTGTCCACAATCCCAATGGACCCAAACCCCTTCCCATTCACTCCCACTGTACACAATCACAATGGACCCAAACCCCTTCCCATTCACTCCCACTGTCCACAATCCCAATGGACCCAAACCCCTTCCCATTCACTCCCACTGTCCACAATCCCAATGGGCCCAAACCCCTTCCCATTCACTCCCACCGTACACAATCCCAATGGACCCAAACCCCTTCCCATTCACTCCCACTCTGCACAATCCCAATGGACCCAAACCCCTTCCCATTCACTCCCACTCTGCACAATCCCAATGGACCCAAACCCCTTCCCATTCACTTCCACTGTACAGAATTCCATTTGCTCTGTCTGTGCCTCCCTCTCCACTACACCGATGTGTAGCTCGGCCTCTTGTCTGTAGATGGTTAAAGTGTCCGTCCCAGGCCATTTCATACCCAGGTTCAATCCTCGGTCTCTGGAGAGTTCGGTGGAGGAGCTACTAGGGATCCGGGAAGGGAAAGGAAACCAGACCGAAGTTCCTGCTTCTGATTACAACCTGCGCACTTTGGCTGGAACGTGTATTCGCGTGTGTGGGTTGTGTGTGAGAGTGTGTGGGGGTTATGTTCATGGGTGTGAGTGTGTCCGTTGTTGTTGTGAGTGGGGTTGTGTGTGAGTGTGGGATACGTGTATATACGCCTTTGTTAATTCCAGACTCGACAATTCCAAAACACTCCTGCCCAGCCTCCCACATTCCACCCTCCGTAAACTTCAGCTCATCCGAAATTCTGCTGCACTGTGTGTTCTAACTCTCTCTCACCTAGTCCTGTTCCCCTATCGCCTGTTTTCAGATCCTTCCACGGCCCTTGCCCCCTCCCTATCTCTGTAACCTCCTCCGGCCCCTACAAACCTCCCTATCTCTGTAACCTCCTCCAGCCCCTCCAACCCTCCCTTTCTCTGTAACCTCCTCCAGCCCCTCCAACCCTCCCTTTCTCTGTAACCTCCTCCAGCCCCTCCAACCCTCCCTTTCTCTGTAACCTCCTCCGGCCCCTACAACCCTCCCTATCTCTGTAACCTCCTCCAGCCCCTACAACCCTCCCTATCTCTGTAACCTCCTCCAGCCCCTACACCCCTCCCTATCTCTGTAACATCCTCCAGCCCCTACAACCCTCCCTATCTCTGTAACCTCCTCCGGCCCCTACAAACCTCCCTATCTCTGTAACCTCCTCCAGCCCCTCCAACCCTCCCTTTCTCTGTAACCTCCTCCGGCCCCTACAACACTCCCTATCTCTGTAACCTCCTCCAGCCCCTCCAACCCTCCCTTTCTCTGTAACCTCCTCCGGCCCCTACACCCCTCCCTATCTCTGTAACCTCCTCCAGCCCCTACACCCCTCCCTATCTCTGTAACATCCTCCAGCCCCTACAACCCTCCCTATCTCTGTAACCTCCTCCAGCCCCTACAACCCTCCCTATCTCTGTAACCTCCTCCAACACCCAACAACCCTCCGAGATCTCTGCCCTCCCCCAATTCCGGCCTCTTGACCATCCCCCGATTCCTATCGCTCCACCATTGGTGGCCGTGCCTTCAGCTGCCTCCCTAAACCTCTCCGCCTCTCTCTCTCTCTCCACCTTTAAGACGCTGCTTAAAAACCGACCTCTTTGACCGAGCTTTCGGTCGCTGGTCCCTAATATCACCTTACGTGGCTCGGGTTTTATATGATTTACGCTCTCCTGAAGCACCTTGGGGGACGGTGTACCGGGTTAAAGGCGCTTGATAAGTGTAATTTGTTGGAAATGTAAGTTGTTGTTGAGTTTGTGTTGTGAACCTGTGTGCGACGTGGGGGTGACCGGATTTCGGATGGGCACTGTTGGACAGCCCACTGTCTGTGCGTAGGGTCCTTTGGCGGGGGTCCTGGCTCCCTTTGCAGTCCTGTTGCCCGGGCAGCATCCGGGGCCAGCAAGGGAGCAAGGAACGAGGGCCGGTGCGGGTGTTCCCGCTAACATGACGTCAACAAGCAAAGCCTCTCCACCTGGTGAAGGAGACGCGGGCGAACCCAAAACCCCCCCCCCACCCCCCCCCCGGCAGGTTACACAGAAATGAAGCTCAACTCGCGTTAAATAGAAATTGCTTTAATCAACCAAACCGCCATTGTACATCACTTGGAGAAAGCTACAGGAAGTGGTTCACTCCCGCAGTGACTATTATCGGATGCTTAAAGGCACAGGCACTTGGGGGTAGGGTGGGTTAAGGGTTGGGGGGGGTGGGGGTGGTGATGTGGGGAAATGGATCCCTTCGATTAAAAAAAAAACAACCTCCGATTCCGAGACCTCACTAACGTGCTTGGCCGGGGTGGGCGCGGCGAAGTTCCGTCACTTCTCCCCCTCTCCCTGATTGGTACCTTCCTTCCACACCTCGCCACCCTTCCCCCACTGACTTCAGGGAGAGCCCAGAACATACCAGGGGTGGGGGGCGGGGGTTTTGATCAGAGTCGTCGCGGCACAGATGGAGGCCATTCGTCCCATTGAGTCCGTGCCGGCTCTCTCTGTAGAGCAATCCAGTCAGTCCCATTCCCCCGCTCTATCCCCGTAGCCCTGCAAGTTGAATTTCCCCCAGCGCCCGTCCAATTTCCTTCTGATATCATTCACCGTCTCCACTTCCATCGCTCGCGTAGGCAGCGAGTTCCAGGTCATTACCACTCGCTGTGTAAAAAAGTTCCTCCTCACATCCCCCCCTGTATCTCTTACCCAAAACCTTCAATAAATGGAAAAGTCCTGGGGAAAATTGTTCCCTGAAGGTGGCAACGCAGGTCAATAGAGTGGTCAAGAAGGCATACGGCATGCTTTCCTTCATCGGACGGGGTATTGAGTAAAAGAGTTGGCAGGTCATGTTACAGTTGTATAGGGCTTTGGTTCGGCCACATTTGGAATACTGCGTGCAGTTCTGGTCGCCACATTACCAAAAGGATGTGGATGCTTTGGAGAGGGTGCAGAGGAGGTTCACCAGGATGTTGCCTGGTATGGAGGGCGCTAGCTATGAAGAGAGGTTGAGTAGATTAGGATTATTTTCATTAGAAAGACGGAGGTTGAGGGGGGACCTGATTGAGGTGTACAAAATCATGAGAGGTATAGACAGGGTGGATAGCAAGAAGCTTTTTCCCAGAGTGGGAGATTCAATTACAAGGGGACACAAGTTCAAAGTGAAAGGGGAAAAGTTTAGGGGGGATATGCGTGGAAAGTTCTTTACACAGAGGGTGGTGGGTGCCTGGAACGCGTTGCCAGCGGAGGTGGTAGACGCGGGCACGATAGCGTCTTTTAAGATGTATCTAGACAGATACATGAATGGGCAGGAAGCAAAGAGATACAGACCCTTAGAAAATAGGCAACAGGTTTAGATAGAGGATCTGGATCGGTGTAGGCTTGGAGGGCCTGTTCCCTAGTCCTTGTACCATCAGCTAATGCGAACAGCTTTTCTTAATCTACCTTATCTAAACCTGTCAGAATCTTGTAAACCTCCATCAAATCTCCCCTCAATCTCCTTTGCTCCAGGGAGAACAACCCCAGCTTCTCCAACCTAACCTTGTAGCTAAAACCCCTCATCCCACATCCTTCCGAAAGTGTGGTGACCAGAACTGGACGCAGTACCAGAGCTTCATAAAGGTTCAGCATAACCTCCCTGCTTTTGCACTCAAAGCCTCTATTTATGAAGCCCAAGATCGGTAACTTTTCTGCAGTGACCTTTTGATTGAAGAGCTTGGTCCTTTTGAGGTTCCCTGACTCGGCCTTGTTGGAGCAACACAACGTCTGACCTGGAAATCGGAAGCCCTCCTCCTGAGGTCAGGGGTCGAGAGGTTGGCGCCTTTTGACCCTCAACAATATCCAAATTCACCAGGTTGTACGCAGTTGTTTAGACCGGAGGCCGGCTACTCCCAGTGACTCCAGTTACTGTGGAAGGATGAACCTTTTAATTAAAGATCTAGAAGACATTGAGTGGATCAGAGTAACAGAAATTTATTCGGGTGAAGAGTGAAGACAGTGAGAGCAGCAGGTCGTTCTTCAGTGAAGGGACGGTGTTTAGGAGAGCAGCACAAAGTCGTTCAATTGAAGACAGCAGGGGCCGGAATTAGCGGGGAGGGCTGTACTGTGCGGAGGACCAGGTTCCGATTGCAAATTATACAGCAAAAAAAAATAAGAAAAGTCAGTAGATCGAGTACAACTACCCCATCAGCAGCTGTGGCTTTGCTGCCAACTTTCGGAGTACTTTGTGTGCAGGTCCGTGCCAATCTGACATCCATTTGTAGTTTGCTCGTTCAACCACAGAGCGTGGGACTGGAGTCACCCTGCAGGCCCAGACCAGGGAAGGCTGGTTGACCCACTTCCCTGAAGGACGTGGGTGGGCTCGCTGACTGTCTTTGGCAGCTCTCACGGTCGTTTTCCTGATCAAAATCCGGTTTCGTCGTTTGCCATGACGGGATTTGAACCCTTGACCACCAGGACAGGACCAGAACCAATAGGCGACTGTTTCCTCGGAGAGGGCAGTCAAGCCACCGTCCACACGACGGTTAAAAAGACTCACTTTCCATCTGTCTCTTATCGCATTGGATGCCACCCCCCCCCCCCCCACCCCCGGCAGTGGCGACGTGGGTCCCATGTGGGCAACAGTCAGTGAGCTGCAGCACTGTGTTCCCAGGCCTGAGGCGATCATTGATCGGCAGCTCAACGGGAGCCCTCAAATGCGTTGTCAGCCCGAAACGCGGGAAACCCAGTAAGGAATCTCACACGGGGCCAGGTCGAAGTCAGTTCAGTCTCACGTAGGTGTCGCTGGCCAGGCCAGCATTTACTGCCCATCCCTAATTGCCCCTTGAGAAGGTGGTGGTGAGCTGCCTTCTTGAACCGCTGCAGTCCGTGTGGGGTAGGTGCACCAACAGTGAAGGAATGGCGATATAGTTCCAAGTCAGGATGGTGTGTGACTTGGAGGGGAACTTGCAGGGGGTGGCGTTCCCATGCGTCTGCTGCCCTTGTCCTTCTAGCTGGTAGGGGTCGCGGGTTTGGAAGGTGCTGTCGAAGGAGCCTTGGTGAGTTGCTGCAGCGCATCTTGCAGACGGTACACACTGCTGCTGCAGTGGTGGAGGGAGTGCAAATGGACAGCACAGTCTTTAAAACAGATCTGATTCTCTCCTTCACTTCCAGAATCAGCTAGCTGACAGTCCTAAATTTGGGAGGGCGTGCTTGTGGTGCGGGGGGAGTGGGGGGCAGGGATGGGGGAAAGGAATGTCCCATACCCCGACACTGCAGTCTACGAAAGGACAGAAGGAGATGTGCTCGGGGAAGGTACCTCCTCACCGCGCATCTCCGTCACTTCAGGGCACGGGTCTGCAGCCGCCTTGATCTGAAGCCACTTGTCGCCCAGGGCCTTGGCGAAATGGTCTTCCACAGAGCCGGTGACGGAGACGGAGCTGGCGGCCGGCTCGTAGTCCTTGCCGAGGCTCCTCCGGAAGTGCTCCTCCACCACGGAATCGCAGGTGACAGTGGGGTCGGTAGCTGTGTGGGGGTGTAAGAGAGAAAAAGGCAATGGAGGCTTGAAAAGGCAACTGGCTACACGTGAAGAGGTGTGTGATGTGGAAAGGTAGGAAATCCAATAACACAAAGCAGGTTAAACACAACTGTACTACATAGAACCAGAGGAGGAGGCTGTTCAGCCCATCGTGTCCGTGCTGGCCGAAAAAAAACTACCCGCCCAATCTAATCCCACCTTCCAGCACCTGGTCCATAGCCTTGCAGGTTACAGCAATTCTGGTGCATGTCCAGGTAGCTTTTTAAAGAATTGAGGGTATCTGCCTCCACCACCAATCCTGGCAGTGAATTCCAGACACCCTCTGGGTGAAAAAGTTTCCCCTCATGTCCTCTCTAATTCTTCTACGAATCACCTTAAATCTGTGTCCCTGGTAATTGACCTCTTCACTAGGGGAAACAGGTCCTTCCTGTCTATTCTATCTAGGCCCCTCATAATTGTGTACACCTCAATTAAGTCACCCCTCAGCCTCCTCTGTTCTAAGGAAAACAACCCGAGCCCATCCAATCTTTTCTCATAGCTGCAACTTTCAAGCCTGGCAACATTCTTGTAAATCTCCTCTCTACTCCCTCCAGAGCAATTATGTCCTTCCTGTAATGTGGTGACCAGAACTGTACACAGTAATCCAGCTGTGGCTGAACCAGCGTTTTATACAGTTCCAGCATGACATCCCTGCTTTTGTATTCTATACCTCGGCCAATACAGAAAAGCATTCCATATGCCTTCTTCAGCACTCTATCTACGTGTCCTGCCACCTTCAGGGAGCTGTGGACAAGCACTCCAAGGTCTCTCACTTCCTCTACCCCTCTCAATATCCTCCCGTTTATTGTACATTCCCTCGCTTTATTTGCCCTTCCCAAATGCACTGCCTCACACCGTATCGAACCCTCTGCTGCACCTGCCCTGGGACGAGGAGATGGTTGTGAGGAATATTAAAATGAGTTGGAAGGGTCAGTATCAGAACATGGTTTGAACAAACAAGCAACCTCAGCAAACAGCTTGAAATGTGCGGAGAATGCACCTCTCGCTGATATACCCCACACCCCTCACTGCAACACAGTGAAATATCCCACACCCCTCACTGTAACACAGTGATATATCCCACACCCCTCACTGTAACACAGTGACATATCCCACACCCTTCACTGTAACACTCTGATATACCCCACACCCCTCACTGTAACACAGTGATATATCCCAGACCCTTCACTGTAACACTCTGATATATCCCACACCCCTCACTGTAACACTCTGATATATCCCACACCCCTCACTGTAACACAGTGATATATCCCACACCCCTCACTGCAACACAGTGATATATCCCACACCCCTCACTGTAACACTCTGATATATCCCACACCCCTCACTGGAACACTGATATATCCCACACCCCTCACTGTAACACTCTGATCTACCCCACACCCCTCACTGTAACACTCTGATCTACCCCACACCCCTCACTGTAACACTCTGATATCCCCCACACCCCTCACTGTAACACTCTGATATATCCCACACCCCTCACTGTAACACTCTGACCTATCCCGCACTCCTCATTGTAAGATACTGATATATCCCACACCCCTCACTGTAACACTCTGATATATCCCACACCCCTCACTGTAACACTCTGATATACCCCACACCCCTCACTGTAACACTCTGATATATCACACACCCCTCACTGTAACACTCTGATATATCTCACACCCCTCACTGTAACACTCTGATATACCCCACACCCCTCACTGTAACACTCTGATATACCCCACACCCCTCACTGTAACACTCTGATATACCCCACACCCCTCACTGTAACACAGTGATACATCCCACACCCCTCACTGTAACACACTGATATATCACACACCCCTCACTGTAACACTCTGATATACCCCACACCCCTCACTGTAACACTCTGATATACCCCACACCCCTCACTGTAACACTCTGATATACCCCACACCCCTCACTGTAACACTCTGATAGATCCCACTCCCCTCACTGTAACACTCTGATATATCCCACACCCCTCACTGTAACACTCTGATATATCACACACCCCTCACTGTAACACTCTGATATATCCCACACCCCTCACTGCAACACTCTGATATACCCCACACCCCTCACTGTAACACTCTGATATATCCCGCACTCCTCATTGTAAGATACTGATATATCCCACACCCCTCACTGTAACACTCTTATATACCCCACACCCCTCACTGGAACACTCTGATATATCCCGCACTCCTCATTGTAAGATACTGATATATCCCACACCCCTCACTGTAACACACTGATATACCCCACACCCCTCACTGTAACACTCTGAGATACCCCACACCCCTCACTGTAACACTCTGATATACCCCACACCCCTCACTGTAACACTCTGATATACCCCACACCCCTCACTGTAACACTCTGATATATCCCACACCACTCACTGTAACACTCTGACCTCTCCCGCACTCCTCACTGTAACACTCTGATATACCCCACACCCCTCACTGTAGCACTCTGATATACCCCACACCCCTCACTGTAACACTCTGATATACCCCACACCCCTCACTGTAACACTCTGATAAATCCCACACCCCACTGTAACACTCTGATATACCCCACACCCCTCACTGTAACACTCTGATATACCCCACACCCCACACTGTAACACTCTGATATATCCCACACCCCTCACTGTAACACTCTGATATACCCCACACCCCTCACTGTAGCACTCTGATATACCCCACACCCCTCACTGTAACACTCTGATATACCCCACACCCCTCACTGTAACACTCTGATATATCCCACACCCCACTGTAACACTCTGATATACCCCACACCCCTCACTGTAACACTCTGATATATCCCACACCCCTCACTGTAACACTCTGATATATCTCACACACCTCACTGTAAAACTCTGATATATCCCACACCTCTCACTGTAACACTCTGATATACCCCACACCCCTCACTGTAACACACTGATATTTCCCACACCCCTCACTGTAACACACTGATATACCCCACACTGTAACACTCTGATATACCCCACACCCCTCACTGTAACACTCTGATAGATCCCACTCCCCTCACTGTAACACTCTGATATATCCCACACCCCTCACTGTAACACTCTGATATCCCCCACACCCCTCACTGTAACACTCTGATGTACCCCACACCCCTCACTGTAACACTCTGATATTCCCCACACCCCTCACTGTAACACTCTGATATTCCCCACACCCCTCACTGTAACACTCTGATATATCCCACACCCCTCACTGTAGCACTCTGACATATCACACACCCCTCACTGTAACACTCTGATAAACCCCACACCCCTCACTGTAACACTCTGATATATCCCACACCCCTCACTGTAACACTCTGATAAACCCCACACCCCTCACTGTAACACTCTGATATATCCCACACTCCTCACTGTAACACTCTGATATACCCCACACCCCTCACTGTAACACTCTGATATACCCCACACCCCTCACTGTAACACTCTGATATATCCCACACCACTCACTGTAACACTCTGATATACCCCACACCCCTCACTGTAACACTCTGACCTATCCCGCACTCCTCATTGTAAGATACTGATATATCCCACACCCCTCACTGTAACACACTGACCTATCCCGCACTCCTCATTGTAAGATACTGATATATCCCACACCCCTCACTGTAACACAGTGATATATCCCACACCCCTCACTGTAACGCTCTGATACATCCCACACCCCTCACTGTAACGCTCTGATATACCCCACACCCCTCACTGTAACACTCTGATATATCTCACACCCCTCACTGTAACACACTGACCTATCCCGCACTCCTCATTGTTACACTCTGATATATCCCACACCCCTCACTGTCACACTCTGATATATCCCACACCCCTCACTGTAACACAGTGATAGATCCCACACCCCTCACTGCAACACAGTGATAGATCCCACACCCCTCACTGTTACACTCTGATATATCCCACACCCCTCACTGTAACACTCTGATATATCCCACCCCCTCACTGTAACACTCTGATATATCCCACACACCTCACTGTAATATTCTGATCTATACCACACCCCTCACTGTAACACTCTGATATATCCCACACCCCTCACTGTAACACTCTGACCTATCCCGCACCCCACATTGTAACATACTGATATATCCCACACCCCTCACTGTAACACAGTGATATATCCCACATCCCTCACTGTAACACTCTGATAGACCCCACACCCCTCACCGTAACACTCTGATATACCCCACACCCCTCACTGTAACACTCTGATATATCTCACACCCCTCACTGTCACACTCTGATATACCCCACACCCCTCACTGTAACACTCTGATATATCCCACACCCCTCACTGTAACACTCTGATATACCCCACACCCCTCACTGTAACACTCTGATATATCCCGCACTCCTCATTGTAAGATACTGATATATCCCACACCCCTCACTGTAACACTCTGATATACCCCACACCCCTCACTGTAACACTCTGATATATCCCGCACTCCTCATTGTAAGATACTGATATACCCCCCACCCCTCACTGTAACACTCTGATATACCCCACACCCCTCACTGTAACACTCTGATATACCCCACACCCCTCACTGTAACACTCTGATATACCCCACACCCCTCACTGTAACACTCTGATATATCCCACACCCCTCACTGTAACACTCTGACCTATCCCGCACTCCTCATTGTAACACTCTGATATATCCCACACCGCTCACTGTAACACTCTGATATACCCCACACCCCTCACTGTAACACTCTGATATATCCCACACCCCTCACTGTAACACTCTGATATATCCCACACCCCTCACTGTAACCCTCTGATATATCCCACACCCTTCAGTGTAACACTCTGATATATCCCACACCCCTCACTGTAACCCTCTGATATACCGCGCACCCCTCACTGTAACACTCTGATATACCCCACACCCTTCACTCTAACACTCTGATATACCCCACACCCTTCACTGTAACACTCTGATATACCCCACACCCTTCACCGTAACACTCTGATATACCCCACACCCTTCACTGTAACACTCTGATATACCCCACACCCTTCACTGTAACACTCTGATATATCCTACACCCCTCACTGTAACACTCTGATTTACCCCACACCCTTCACTGTAACACTGATATATCCCACACCCCTCACTGTAACACTCTGATATACCCCACACCCCTCACTGTAACACTCTGATTTACCCGACACCCCTCACTGTAACACTCTGATATACCCCACACCCCTCACTGTAACACTCTGATGTATCCCACACCCCTCACTGTAACGCTCTGATATACCCCACACCCCTCACTGTAACACTCTGATATATCCCACACCCCTCACTGTAACGCTCTGATATACCCCACACCCTTCACTGTAACACTCTGATATACCCCACACCCTTCACTGTAACACTCTGATATACCCCACACCCTTCACTGTAACACTCTGATATACCCCACACCCCTCACTGTAACACTCTGATATATCCCACACCCCTCACTGTAGCACTCTGATTTACCCCACACCCCTCACTGTAACACTCTGATATACCCCACACCCCTCACTGTAACACACTGATATATCCCACACCCCTCACTGTAACACGCTGATATATCCCACACCCCTCACTGTAGCACTCTGATGTATCCCACACCCCTCACTGTAACACTGATATATCCCACACCCCTCACTGTAACTCTCTGATATATCCCACACCCCTCACTGGAACACTCTGATATATCCCACACACCCCTCACTGTAACACAGTGATATATCCCAAACCCCTCACTGTAACGCTCTGATATACCCCACACCCCTCACTGTAACACTCTGATTTACCCCACACCCCTCACTGCAACACTCTGATTTACCCCACACCCCTCACTGTAACACTCTGATATATCCCACACCCCTCACTGTAACGCTCTGATATACCCCACACTCCTCACTGTAACACTCTGATATACCCCACACCCTTCACTGTAACACTCTGATATATCCCACACCCCTCACTGTAACACTGATATACCCCACACCCCTCACTGTAACACTCTGATATATCCCACACCCCTCACTGTAACAATCTGATATACCCCACACCCCTCACTGTAACACTCTGATATACCCCACACCCCTCACTGTAACACTCTGATATACCCCACACCCCTCACTGTAACACTCTGATAGATCCCACTCCCCTCACTGTAACACTCTGATATATCCCACACCCCTCACTGTAGCACTCTGATGTATCCCACACCCCTCACTGTAACACTCAGATATATCACACACCCCTCACTGTAACACTCTGATAAACCCCACACCCCTCACTGAAACACTCTGATATACCCCACACCCCTCACTGTAACACTCTGATATATCCCACACTCCTCACTGTAACACTCTGATATATCCCGCACTCCTCATTGTAAGATACTGATATATCCCACACCCCTCACTGTAACACTCTGATATATCCCACACCCCTCACTGTAACACTCTGATATATCCCGCACTCCTCATTGTAAGATACTGATATATCCCACACCCCTCACTGTAACACTCTGATATATCCCACACCCCTCACTGTAACACTCTTATATACCCCACACCCCTCACTGTAACACTCTGATATATCCCACACCCCTCACTGTAAAACTCTGATATATCCCACACCCCTCACTGTAACACTGATATACCCCACACCCCTCACTGTAGCACTCTGATATACCCCACACCCCTCACTGCAACACTCTGATATACCCCACACCCCTCACTGTAACACTCTGATATACCCCACACCCCTCACTGTAACACTCTGATATTCCCCACACCCCTCACTGTAACACTCTGATAGATCCCACACCCCTCACTGTAACACTGATATATCCCACACCCCTCACTGTAACTCTCTGATATATCCCACACCCCTCACTGGAACACTCTGATATATCCCACACACCCCTCACTGTAACACTCTGATATATCCCACACACCCCTCACTGTAACACTTTGATATACCCCACACCCCTCACTGTAACACTCTGATTTACCCCACACCCCTCACTGTAACACTCTGATATATCCCACACCCCTCACTGTAACAGTCTGATATATCCCACACCCCTCACTGTAACACTCTGATATACCCCACACTCCTCACTGTAACACTCTGATATACCCCACACCCCTCACTGTAACACAGTGATATATCCCAAACCCCTCACTGTAACGCTCTGATATACCCCACACCCCTCACTGTAACACTCTGATTTACCCCACACCCCTCACTGTAACACTCTGATATATCCCACACCCCTCACTGTAACGCTCTGATATACCCCACACCCCTCACTGTAACACTCTGATTTACCCCACACCCCTCACTGTAACACTCTGATATATCCCACACCCCTCACTGTAACACTCTGATATACCCCACACCCCTCACTGCAACACTCTGATTTACCCCACACCCCTCACTGTAACACTCTGATATATCCCACACCCCTCACTGTAACGCTCTGATATACCCCACACTCCTCACTGTAACACTCTGATATACCCCACACCCTTCACTGTAACACTCTGATATATCCCACACCCCTCACTGTAACACTGATATACCCCACACCCCTCACTGTAACACTCTGATATATCCCACACCCCTCACTGTAACACTCTGATATATCCCACACCCCTCACTGTAACACTCTGATATATCCCACACCCCTCACTGTAACACTCTGATATACCCCACACCCTTCACTGTAACACTCTGATATATCCCACACCCCTCACTGTAACAATCTGATATACCCCACACCCCTCACTGTAACACTCTGATATACCCCACACCCCTCACTGTAACACTCTGATATACCCCACACCCCTCACTGTAACACTCTGATATACCCCACACCCCTCACTGTAACACTCTGATAGATCCCACTCCCCTCACTGTAACACTCTGATATATCCCACACCCCTCACTGTAGCACTCTGATGTATCCCACACCCCTCACTGTAACACTCTGATATACCCCACACCCCTCACTATAACACTCTGATATATCCCACACTCCTCACTGTAACACTCTGATATATCCCGCACTCCTCATTGTAAGATACTGATATATCCCACACCCCTCACTGTAACACTCTGATATATCCCACACCCCTCACTGTAACACTCTTATATACCCCACACCCCTCACTGTTATCCTCTGATATATCCCGCACTCCTCATTGTAAGATACTGATATATCCCACACCCCTCACTGTAAAACTCTGATATATCCCACACCCCTCACTGTAACACTGATATACCCCACACCCCTCACTGTAGCACTCTGATATACCCCACACCCCTCACTGCAACACTCTGATATACCCCACACCCCTCACTGTAACACTCTGATATACCCCACACCCCTCACTGTAACACTCTGATATTCCCCACACCCCTCACTGTAACACTCTGATAGATCCCACACCCCTCACTGTAACACTGATATATCCCACACCCCTCACTGTAACTCTCTGATATATCCCACACCCCTCACTGGAACACTCTGATATATCCCACACACCCCTCACTGTAACACTCTGATATATCCCACACACCCCTCACTGTAACACTTTGATATACCCCACACCCCTCACTGTAACACTCTGATTTACCCCACACCCCTCACTGTAACACTCTGATATATCCCACACCCCTCACTGTAACAGTCTGATATATCCCACACCCCTCACTGTAACACTCTGATATACTCCACACTCCTCACTGTAACACTCTGATATACCCCACACCCCTCACTGTAACACAGTGATATATCCCAAACCCCTCACTGTAACGCTCTGATATACCCCACACCCCTCACTGTAACACTCTGATTTACCCCACACCCCTCACTGCAACACTCTGATTTACCCCACACCCCTCACTGTAACACTCTGATATATCCCACACCCCTCACTGTAACGCTCTGATATACCCCACACTCCTCACTGCAACACTCTGATATACCCCACACCCTTCACTGTAACACTCTGATATATCCCACACCCCTCACTGTAACACTGATATACCCCACACCCCTCACTGTAACACTCTGATATATCCCACACCCCTCACTGTAACACTCTGATATACCCCACACCCCTCACTGTAACACTCTGATATATCCCACACCCCTCACTGTAACACTCTGATATATCCCACACCCCTCACTGTAACACTCTGATATACCCCACACCCTTCACTGTAACACTCTGATATATCCCACACCCCTCACTGTAACAATCTGATATACCCCACACCCCTCACTGTAACACTCTGATATACCCCACACCCCTCACTGTAACACTCTGATATACCCCACACCCCTCACTGTAACACTCTGATATACCCCACACCCCTCACTGTAACACTCTGATAGATCCCACTCCCCTCACTGTAGCACTCTGATGTATCCCACACCCCTCACTGTAACACTCAGATATATCACACACCCCTCACTGTAACACTCTGATAAACCCCACACCCCTCACTGAAACACTCTGATATACCCCACACCCCTCACTGTAACACTCTGATATATCCCACACTCCTCACTGTAACACTCTGATATATCCCGCACTCCTCATTGTAAGATACTGATATATCCCACACCCCTCACTGTAACACTCTGATATATCCCACACCCCTCACTGTAACACTCTTATATACCCCACACCCCTCACTGTTATCCTCTGATATATCCCGCACTCCTCATTGTAAGATACTGATATATCCCACACCCCTCACTGTAACACTCTGATATACCCCACACCCCTCACTGTAACACTCTGATATACCCCACACCCCTCACTGTAACACTCTGATATACCCCACACCCCTCACTGTAACACTCTGATATACCCCACACCACTCACTGTAACACTCTGATATACCCCACACCCCTCACTGTAACACTCTGATATATCCCACACCCCTCACTGTAAAACTCTGATATATCCTACACCCCTCACTGTAACACTGATATACCCCACACCCCTCACTGTAGCACTCTGATATACCCCACACCCCTCACTGCAACACTCTGATATACCCCACACCCCTCACTGTAACACTGATATACCCCACACCCCTCACTGTAACACTCTGATGTTCCCCACACCCCTCACTGTAACACTCTGATAGATCCCGCTCCCCTCACTGTAACACTCTGATATATCCCACACCCGTCACTGTAGCACTCTGATGTATCCCACACCCTTCACTGTAACACTCTGACATATCACACACCCCTCACTGTAACACTCTGATATACCCCACACCCCTCACTGTAACGCTCTGATATATCACACACCCCTCACTGTAACACTCTGATATACCCCACACCCCTCACTGTAACGCTCTGATATATCACACACCCCTCACTGTAACACTCTGATATACCCCACACCCCTCACTGTAACACTCTGATATATCACACACCCCTCACTGTAACACTCTGATATACCCCACACCCCTCACTGTAACACTCTGATATATCACACACCCTTCACTGTAACACTCTGACATATCACACACCCCTCACTGTAACACTCTGATATACCCCACACCCCTCACTGTAACACTCTGATATATCACACACCCCTCACTGTAACACTCTGATATACCCCACACCCCTCACTGTAACACTCTGATATATCACACACCCCTCACTGTAACACTCTGATAAACCCCACACCCCTCACTGTAACACTCTGATGTACCCCACACCCCTCACTGTAACACTCTGATATCTCCCACACTCCTCACTGCAACACTCTGATATATCCCACACCCCTCACTGTAACACTCTGATATATCCCACACCCCTCACTGTAACACTCTGATATACCCCACACCCCTCACTGTAACACTCTGATATATCCCACACCCCTCACTGTAACACTCTGATATACCCCACACCCCTCACTGTAACACTCTGATATACCCCACACCCCTCACTGTAACACTCTGATATACCCCACACCCCTCACTGTAACACTCTAATATATCCCACACCCCTCACTGTAACACTCTGATATACCCCACACCCCTCACTGTAACACTCTGATATATCCCACACCCCTCACTGTAACACTCTGATATATCCCACACCCTTCACTGTAACACTCTGATATACCCCACACCCCTCACTGTAACACTCTGATTTACCCCACACCCCTCACTGTAACACTCTGATATATCCCACACCCCTCACTGTAACACTCTGATATACCCCACACCCCTCACTGTAACACTCTGATATACCCCACACCCCTCACTGTAACACTCTGATATACCCCACACCCCTCACTGTAACACAGTGATATATCCCACACCCCTCACTGTAACACTCTGATATATCCCACACCCCTCACTGTAACACTCTGATATATCCCACACCCCTCACTGTAACACTCTGATATATCCCACACCCCTCACTGTAACAATCTGATATACCCCACACCCCTCACTGTAACACTGATATATCCCACACCCCTCACTGTAACACTCTGATATATCCCACACCCCTCACTGTAACACTCTGATATATCCCACACCCTTCACTGTAACACTCTGATATACCCCACACCCCTCACTGTAACACTGATATACCCCACACCCCTCACTGTAACACTCTGATAGATCCCACTCCCCTCACTGTAACACTCTGATATAACCCACACCCCTCACTGTAGCACTCTGATGTATCCCACACCCCTCACTGTAACACTCTGATATATCACACACCCCTCACTGTAACACTCTGATAAACCCCACACCCCTCACTGAAACACTCTGATATACCCCACACCCCTCACTGTAACACTCTGATATATCCCACACTCCTCACTGTAACACTCTGATATACCCCACACCCCTCACTGTAACACTCTGATATATCCCACACCCCTCACTGCAACACTCTGATATACCCCACACCCCTCACTGTAACACTCTGATATATCCCGCACTCCTCATTGTAAGATACTGATATATCCCACACCCCTCACTGTAACACTCTGATATATCCCACACCCCTCACTGTAACACTCTGATATATCCCGCACTCCTCATTGTAAGATAGTGATATATCCCACACCCCTCACTGTAACACTCTGATATATCCCACACCCCTCACTGTAACACTCTTATATACCCCACACCCCTCACTGGAACACTCTGATATATCCCGCACTCCTCATTGTAAGATACTGATATATCCCACACCCCTCACTGTAGCACTCTGATGTATCCCACACCCCTCACTGTAACACTCAGATATATCACACACCCCTCACTGTAACACTCTGATAAACCCCACACCCCTCACTGAAACACTCTGATATACCCCACACCCCTCACTGTAACACTCTGATATATCCCACACTCCTCACTGTAACACTCTGATATATCCCGCACTCCTCATTGTAAGATACTGATATATCCCACACCCCTCACTGTAACACTCTGATATATCCCACACCCCTCACTGTAACACTCTGATATATCCCGCACTCCTCATTGTAAGATACTGATATATCCCACACCCCTCACTGTAACACTCTGATATATCCCACACCCCTCACTGTAACACTCTTATATACCCCACACCCCTCACTGTTATCCTCTGATATATCCCGCACTCCTCATTGTAAGATACTGATATATCCCACACCCCTCACTGTAACACTCTGATATACCCCACACCCCTCACTGTAACACTCTGATATACCCCACACCCCTCACTGTAACACTCTGATATACCCCACACCCCTCACTGTAACACTCTGATATACCCCACACCCCTCACTGTAACACTCTGATATACCCCACACCACTCACTGTAACACTCTGATATACCCCACACCCCTCACTGTAACACTCTGATATATCCCACACCCCTCACTGTAACACTCTGATATACCCCACACCCCTCACTGTAACACTCTGATATATCCCACACCCCTCACTGTAAAACTCTGATATATCCCACACCCCTCACTGTAACACTGATATACCCCACACCCCTCACTGTAGCACTCTGATATACCCCACACCCCTCACTGCAACACTCTGATATACCCCACACCCCTCACTGTAACACTCTGATATACCCCACACCCCTCACTGTAACACTCTGATATTCCCCACACCCCTCCCTGTAACACTCTGATAGATCCCGCTCCCCTCACTGTAACACTCTGATATATCCCACACCCGTCACTGTAGCACTCTGATGTATCCCACACCCTTCACTGTAACACTCTGACATATCACACACCCCTCACTGTAACACTCTGATGTACCCCACACCCCTCACTGTAACACTCTGATATCTCCCACACTCCTCACTGCAACACTCTGATATATCCCACACCCCTCACTGCAACACTCTGATATATCCCACACCCCTCACTGTAACACTCTGATATATCCCACACCCCTCACTGTAACACTCTGATATACCCCACACCCCTCACTGTAACACTCTGATATATCCCACACCCCTCACTGTAACACTCTGATATACCCCACACCCCTCACTGTAACACTCTGATATACCCCACACCCCTCACTGTAACACTCTAATATATCCCACACCCCTCACTGTAACACTCTGATATACCCCACACCCCTCACTGTAACACTCTGATATATCCCACACCCCTCACTGTAACACTCTGATATATCCCACACCCTTCACTGTAACACTCTGATATACCCCACACCCCTCACTGTAACACTCTGATTTACCCCACACCCCTCACTGTAACACTCTGATATATCCCACACCCCTCACTGTAACACTCTGATATACCCCACACCCCTCACTGTAACACTCTGATATACCCCACACCCCTCACTGTAACACTCTGATATACCCCACACTCCTCACTGTAACACTCTTATATATCCCACACCCCTCACTGTAACACAGTGATATATCCCACACCCCTCACTATAACACTCTGATATATCCCACACCCCTCACTGTAACACTCTGATGTATCCCACACCCCTCACTGTAACACTCTGATATATCCCACACCCCTCACTGTAACAATCTGATATACCCCACACCCCTCACTGTAACACTGATATATCCCACACCCCTCACTGTAACACTCTGATATATCCCACACCCCTCACTGTAACACTCTGATGTATCCCACACCCCTCACTGTAACACTCTGATATATCACACACCCCTCACTGTAACACTCTGATAAACCCCACACCCCTCACTGAAACACTCTGATATACCCCACACCCCTCACTGTAACACTCTGATATATCCCACACTCCTCACTGTAACACTCTGATATACCCCACACCCCTCACTGTAACACTCTGATATATCCCACACCCCTCACTGCAACACTCTGATATATCCCACACCCCTCACTGTAACACTCTGATATATCCCGCACTCCTCATTGTAAGATACTGATATATCCCACACCCCTCACTGTAACACTCTGATATATCCCACACCCCTCACTGTAACACTCTGATATATCCCGCACTCCTCATTGTAAGATACTGATATATCCCACACCCCTCACTGTAACACTCTGATATATCCCACACCCCTCACTGTAACACTCTTATATACCCCACACCCCTCACTGGAACACTCTGATATATCCCGCACTCCTCATTGTAAGATACTGATATATCCCACACCCCTCACTGTAACACTCTGATATACCCCACACCCCTCACTGTAACACTCTGATATACCCCACACCCCTCACTGTAACACTCTGATATACCCCACACCCCTCACTGTAACACTCTGATATACCCCACACCACTCACTGTAACACTCTGACCTCTCCCGCACTCCTCACTGGAACACTCTGATATACCCCACACCCCTCACTGTAGCACTCTGATATACCCCACACCCCTCACTGTAACACTCTGATATACCACACACCCCTCACTGTAACACTCTGATAAATCCCACACCCCACTGTAACACTCTGATATACCCCACACCCCTCACTGTAACACTCTGATATACCCCACACCCCACACTGTAACACTCTGATATATCCCACACCCCTCACTGTAACACTCTGATATACCCCACAACCCTCACTGTAGCACTCTGATATACCCCACACCCCTCACTGTAACACTCTGATATACCCCACACCCCTCACTGTAACACTCTGATATACCCCACACCCCTCACTGTAACACTCTGATATTCCCCACACCCCTCACTGTAACACTCTGATAGATCCCGCTCCCCTCACTGTAACACTCTGATATATCCCACACCCCTCACTGTAACACTCTGATATATCCCACACCCCTCACTGTAGCACTCTGATGTATCCCACACCCCTCACTGTAACACTCTGACATATCACACACCCCTCACTGTAACACTCTGATGTACCCCACACCCCTCACTGTAACACTCTGATATATCCCACACTCCTCACTGCAACACTCTGATATACCCCACACCCCTCACTGTAACACTCTGATATATCCCACATCCCTCACTGTAACACTCTGATATACCCCACACCCCTCACTGTAACACTCTGATATATCCCACACCCCTCACTGTAACACTCTGATATACCCCACACCCCTCACTGTAACACTCTGACCTGTCCCGCACTCCTCATTGTAAGATACTGATATATCCCACACCCCTCACTGTAACACACTGACCTATCCCGCACTCCTCATTGTAAGATACTGATATATCCCACACCCCTCACTGTAACACTCTGATATACCCCACACCCCTCACTGTAACACTCTGATATATCCCACACCCCTCACTGTCACACTCTGATATATCCCACACCCCTCACTGTAACACAGTGATAGATCCCACACTCCTCACTGTAACACTCTGATATATCCCACACCCCTCACTGTAACACTCTGATATACCCCACACCCCTCACTGCAACACTCTGACCTATCCCGCACTCCTCATTATAAGATACTGATATATCCCACACCCCTCACTGTAACACTCTGATATATCCCACACCCCTCACTGTAACACTCTAATATATCCCACACCCCTCACTGTAACACTCTGATATACCCCACACCCCTCACTGTAACACTCTGATATATCCCACACCCCTCACTGTCACACTCTGATAGATCCCACACCCCTCACTGCAACACAGTGATAGATCCCACACCCCTCACTGCAACACAGTGATAGATCCCACATCCCTCACTGTTACACTCTGATATATCCCACACCCCTCACTGGAACACTCTGATATATCCCACCCCCTCACTGTAACACTCTGATATATCCCACACACCTCACTGTAATATTCTGATCTATCCCACACCCCTCACTGTAACACTCTGATATATCCCACACCCCTCACTGTAACACTCTGACCTATCCCGCACCCCACATTGTAACATACTGATATATCCCACACCCCTCACTGTAACACAGTGATATATCCCACATCCCTCACTGTAACACTCTGATATACCCCACACCCCTCACCGTAACACTCTGATATACCCCACACCCCTCACTGTAACACTCTGATATATCCCACACCCCTCACTGTAACACTCTGATATACCCCACACCCCTCACTGTAACACTCTGATATATCCCACACCCCTCACTGTCACACTCTGATATATCCCACACCCCTCACTGTAACACAGTGATAGATCCCACACCCCTCACTGTAACACTCTGATATATCCCACACCCCTCACTGTAACACTCTAATATATCCCACACCCCTCACTGTAACACTCTGATATACCCCACACCCCTCACTGTAACACTCTGATATATCCCACACCCCTCACTGTCACACTCTGATAGATCCCACACCCCTCACTGCAACACAGTGATAGATCCCACACCCCTCACTGCAACACAGTGATAGATCCCACATCCCTCACTGTTACACTCTGATATATCCCACACCCCTCACTGGAACACTCTGATATATCCCACCCCCTCACTGTAACACTCTAATATATCCCACACCCCTCACTGTAACACTCTGATATATCCCACACCCCTCACTGTAACACTCTGACCTATCCCGCACCCCGCATTGTAACATACTGATATATCCCACACCCCTCACTGTAACACAGTGATATATCCCACATCCCTCACTGTAACACTCTGATATACCCCACACCCCTCACCGTAACACTCTGATATACCCCACACCCCTCACTGTAACACTCTGATATATCCCACACCCCTCACTGTAACACTCTGATATACCCCACACCCCTCACTGTAACACTCTGATATATCCCACACCCCTCACTGTAACACTCTGATATACCCCACACCCCTCACTGTAATACTCTGATATATCCCGCACTCCTCATTGTAAGATACTGATATACCCCACACCCCTCACTGTAACACTCTGATATACCCCACACCCCTCACTGTAACACTCTGATATACCCCACACCCCTCACTGTAACACTCTGACCGATCCCGCACTCCTCATTGTAACACTCTGATATATCCCACACCGCTCACTGTAACCCTCTGATATACCCCACACCCCTCACTGTAACACTCTGATATACCCCACACCCTTCACTGTAACACTCTGATATATCCCACACCCCTCACTGTAACACTCTGATATATCCCACACCCTTCAGTGTAACACTCTGATATATCCCACACCCCTCACTGTAACCCTCTGATATACCCCACACCCCTCACTGTAACACTCTGATAGATCCCACTCCCCTCACTGTAACACTCTGATATAACCCACACCCCTCACTGTAGCACTCTGATGTATCCCACACCCCTCACTGTAACACTCTGATATATCACACACCCCTCACTGTAACACTCTGATAAACCCCACACCCCTCACTGAAACACTCTGATATACCCCACACCCCTCACTGTAACACTCTGATATATCCCACACTCCTCACTGTAACACTCTGATATACCCCACACCCCTCACTGTAACACTCTGATATATCCCACACCCCTCACTGCAACACTCTGATATACCCCACACCCCTCACTGTAACACTCTGATATATCCCGCACTCCTCATTGTAAGATACTGATATATCCCACACCCCTCACTGTAACACTCTGATATATCCCACACCCCTCACTGTAACACTCTGATATATCCCGCACTCCTCATTGTAAGATAGTGATATATCCCACACCCCTCACTGTAACACTCTGATATATCCCACACCCCTCACTGTAACACTCTTATATACCCCACACCCCTCACTGGAACACTCTGATATATCCCGCACTCCTCATTGTAAGATACTGATATATCCCACACCCCTCACTGTAGCACTCTGATGTATCCCACACCCCTCACTGTAACACTCAGATATATCACACACCCCTCACTGTAACACTCTGATAAACCCCACACCCCTCACTGAAACACTCTGATATACCCCACACCCCTCACTGTAACACTCTGATATATCCCACACTCCTCACTGTAACACTCTGATATATCCCGCACTCCTCATTGTAAGATACTGATATATCCCACACCCCTCACTGTAACACTCTGATATATCCCACACCCCTCACTGTAACACTCTGATATATCCCGCACTCCTCATTGTAAGATACTGATATATCCCACACCCCTCACTGTAACACTCTGATATATCCCACACCCCTCACTGTAACACTCTTATATACCCCACACCCCTCACTGTTATCCTCTGATATATCCCGCACTCCTCATTGTAAGATACTGATATATCCCACACCCCTCACTGTAACACTCTGATATACCCCACACCCCTCACTGTAACACTCTGATATACCCCACACCCCTCACTGTAACACTCTGATATACCCCACACCCCTCACTGTAACACTCTGATATACCCCACACCCCTCACTGTAACACTCTGATATACCCCACACCACTCACTGTAACACTCTGATATACCCCACACCCCTCACTGTAACACTCTGATATATCCCACACCCCTCACTGTAACACTCTGATATACCCCACACCCCTCACTGTAACACTCTGATATATCCCACACCCCTCACTGTAAAACTCTGATATATCCCACACCCCTCACTGTAACACTGATATACCCCACACCCCTCACTGTAGCACTCTGATATACCCCACACCCCTCACTGCAACACTCTGATATACCCCACACCCCTCACTGTAACACTCTGATATACCCCACACCCCTCACTGTAACACTCTGATATTCCCCACACCCCTCCCTGTAACACTCTGATAGATCCCGCTCCCCTCACTGTAACACTCTGATATATCCCACACCCGTCACTGTAGCACTCTGATGTATCCCACACCCTTCACTGTAACACTCTGACATATCACACACCCCTCACTGTAACACTCTGATGTACCCCACACCCCTCACTGTAACACTCTGATATCTCCCACACTCCTCACTGCAACACTCTGATATATCCCACACCCCTCACTGCAACACTCTGATATATCCCACACCCCTCACTGTAACACTCTGATATATCCCACACCCCTCACTGTAACACTCTGATATACCCCACACCCCTCACTGTAACACTCTGATATATCCCACACCCCTCACTGTAACACTCTGATATACCCCACACCCCTCACTGTAACACTCTGATATACCCCACACCCCTCACTGTAACACTCTAATATATCCCACACCCCTCACTGTAACACTCTGATATACCCCACACCCCTCACTGTAACACTCTGATATATCCCACACCCCTCACTGTAACACTCTGATATATCCCACACCCTTCACTGTAACACTCTGATATACCCCACACCCCTCACTGTAACACTCTGATTTACCCCACACCCCTCACTGTAACACTCTGATATATCCCACACCCCTCACTGTAACACTCTGATATACCCCACACCCCTCACTGTAACACTCTGATATACCCCACACCCCTCACTGTAACACTCTGATATACCCCACACTCCTCACTGTAACACTCTTATATATCCCACACCCCTCACTGTAACACAGTGATATATCCCACACCCCTCACTATAACACTCTGATATATCCCACACCCCTCACTGTAACACTCTGATGTATCCCACACCCCTCACTGTAACACTCTGATATATCCCACACCCCTCACTGTAACAATCTGATATACCCCACACCCCTCACTGTAACACTGATATATCCCACACCCCTCACTGTAACACTCTGATATATCCCACACCCCTCACTGTAACACTCTGATGTATCCCACACCCCTCACTGTAACACTCTGATATATCACACACCCCTCACTGTAACACTCTGATAAACCCCACACCCCTCACTGAAACACTCTGATATACCCCACACCCCTCACTGTAACACTCTGATATATCCCACACTCCTCACTGTAACACTCTGATATACCCCACACCCCTCACTGTAACACTCTGATATATCCCACACCCCTCACTGCAACACTCTGATATATCCCACACCCCTCACTGTAACACTCTGATATATCCCGCACTCCTCATTGTAAGATACTGATATATCCCACACCCCTCACTGTAACACTCTGATATATCCCACACCCCTCACTGTAACACTCTGATATATCCCGCACTCCTCATTGTAAGATACTGATATATCCCACACCCCTCACTGTAACACTCTGATATATCCCACACCCCTCACTGTAACACTCTTATATACCCCACACCCCTCACTGGAACACTCTGATATATCCCGCACTCCTCATTGTAAGATACTGATATATCCCACACCCCTCACTGTAACACTCTGATATACCCCACACCCCTCACTGTAACACTCTGATATACCCCACACCCCTCACTGTAACACTCTGATATACCCCACACCCCTCACTGTAACACTCTGATATACCCCACACCACTCACTGTAACACTCTGACCTCTCCCGCACTCCTCACTGGAACACTCTGATATACCCCACACCCCTCACTGTAGCACTCTGATATACCCCACACCCCTCACTGTAACACTCTGATATACCACACACCCCTCACTGTAACACTCTGATAAATCCCACACCCCACTGTAACACTCTGATATACCCCACACCCCTCACTGTAACACTCTGATATACCCCACACCCCACACTGTAACACTCTGATATATCCCACACCCCTCACTGTAACACTCTGATATACCCCACAACCCTCACTGTAGCACTCTGATATACCCCACACCCCTCACTGTAACACTCTGATATACCCCACACCCCTCACTGTAACACTCTGATATACCCCACACCCCTCACTGTAACACTCTGATATTCCCCACACCCCTCACTGTAACACTCTGATAGATCCCGCTCCCCTCACTGTAACACTCTGATATATCCCACACCCCTCACTGTAACACTCTGATATATCCCACACCCCTCACTGTAGCACTCTGATGTATCCCACACCCCTCACTGTAACACTCTGACATATCACACACCCCTCACTGTAACACTCTGATGTACCCCACACCCCTCACTGTAACACTCTGATATATCCCACACTCCTCACTGCAACACTCTGATATACCCCACACCCCTCACTGTAACACTCTGATATATCCCACATCCCTCACTGTAACACTCTGATATACCCCACACCCCTCACTGTAACACTCTGATATATCCCACACCCCTCACTGTAACACTCTGATATACCCCACACCCCTCACTGTAACACTCTGACCTGTCCCGCACTCCTCATTGTAAGATACTGATATATCCCACACCCCTCACTGTAACACACTGACCTATCCCGCACTCCTCATTGTAAGATACTGATATATCCCACACCCCTCACTGTAACACTCTGATATACCCCACACCCCTCACTGTAACACTCTGATATATCCCACACCCCTCACTGTCACACTCTGATATATCCCACACCCCTCACTGTAACACAGTGATAGATCCCACACTCCTCACTGTAACACTCTGATATATCCCACACCCCTCACTGTAACACTCTGATATACCCCACACCCCTCACTGCAACACTCTGACCTATCCCGCACTCCTCATTATAAGATACTGATATATCCCACACCCCTCACTGTAACACTCTGATATATCCCACACCCCTCACTGTAACACTCTAATATATCCCACACCCCTCACTGTAACACTCTGATATACCCCACACCCCTCACTGTAACACTCTGATATATCCCACACCCCTCACTGTCACACTCTGATAGATCCCACACCCCTCACTGCAACACAGTGATAGATCCCACACCCCTCACTGCAACACAGTGATAGATCCCACATCCCTCACTGTTACACTCTGATATATCCCACACCCCTCACTGGAACACTCTGATATATCCCACCCCCTCACTGTAACACTCTGATATATCCCACACACCTCACTGTAATATTCTGATCTATCCCACACCCCTCACTGTAACACTCTGATATATCCCACACCCCTCACTGTAACACTCTGACCTATCCCGCACCCCACATTGTAACATACTGATATATCCCACACCCCTCACTGTAACACAGTGATATATCCCACATCCCTCACTGTAACACTCTGATATACCCCACACCCCTCACCGTAACACTCTGATATACCCCACACCCCTCACTGTAACACTCTGATATATCCCACACCCCTCACTGTAACACTCTGATATACCCCACACCCCTCACTGTAACACTCTGATATATCCCACACCCCTCACTGTCACACTCTGATATATCCCACACCCCTCACTGTAACACAGTGATAGATCCCACACCCCTCACTGTAACACTCTGATATATCCCACACCCCTCACTGTAACACTCTAATATATCCCACACCCCTCACTGTAACACTCTGATATACCCCACACCCCTCACTGTAACACTCTGATATATCCCACACCCCTCACTGTCACACTCTGATAGATCCCACACCCCTCACTGCAACACAGTGATAGATCCCACACCCCTCACTGCAACACAGTGATAGATCCCACATCCCTCACTGTTACACTCTGATATATCCCACACCCCTCACTGGAACACTCTGATATATCCCACCCCCTCACTGTAACACTCTAATATATCCCACACCCCTCACTGTAACACTCTGATATATCCCACACCCCTCACTGTAACACTCTGACCTATCCCGCACCCCGCATTGTAACATACTGATATATCCCACACCCCTCACTGTAACACAGTGATATATCCCACATCCCTCACTGTAACACTCTGATATACCCCACACCCCTCACCGTAACACTCTGATATACCCCACACCCCTCACTGTAACACTCTGATATATCCCACACCCCTCACTGTAACACTCTGATATACCCCACACCCCTCACTGTAACACTCTGATATATCCCACACCCCTCACTGTAACACTCTGATATACCCCACACCCCTCACTGTAATACTCTGATATATCCCGCACTCCTCATTGTAAGATACTGATATACCCCACACCCCTCACTGTAACACTCTGATATACCCCACACCCCTCACTGTAACACTCTGATATACCCCACACCCCTCACTGTAACACTCTGACCGATCCCGCACTCCTCATTGTAACACTCTGATATATCCCACACCGCTCACTGTAACCCTCTGATATACCCCACACCCCTCACTGTAACACTCTGATATACCCCACACCCTTCACTGTAACACTCTGATATATCCCACACCCCTCACTGTAACACTCTGATATATCCCACACCCTTCAGTGTAACACTCTGATATATCCCACACCCCTCACTGTAACCCTCTGATATATCGCACACCCCTCACTGTAACACTCTGATATACCCCACACCCTTCACTCTAACACTCTGATATATCCCACACACCTCGCTGTCACACTCTGATATATCCCACACCCTTCAGTGTAACACTCTGATATATCCCACACCCCTCACTGTAACCCTCTGATATATCGCACACCCCTCACTGTAACACTCTGATATATCCCACACACCTCGCTGTAACACTCTGATATATCCCCACACCCTTCACTCTAACACTCTGATATATCCCACACACCTCGCTGTAACACTCTGATATACCCCACACCCTTCACTGTAACACTCTGATATACCCCACACCCTTCACTGTAACACTCTGATATATCCCACACCCCTCACTGTAACACTCTGATATATCCCACACCCCTCACTGTAACCCTCTGATATATCCCACACCCCTCACTGTAACACTCTGACCTATCCCGCACTCCTCATTGTAACACTCTGATATATCCCACACCGCTCACTGTAACCCTCTGATATACCCCACACCCCTCACTGTAACACTCTGATATACCCCACACCCTTCACTGTAACACTCTGATATATCCCACACCCCTCACTGTAACACTCTGATATATCCCACACCCCTCACTGTAACACTCTGATATATCCCACACCCTTCAGTGTAACACTCTGATATATCCCACACCCCTCACTGTAACCCTCTGATATATCGCACACCCCTCACTGTAACACTCTGATATACCCCACACCCTTCACTGTAACAGTCTGATATACCCCACACCCCTCACTGTAACACTCTGATGTATCCCACACCCCTCACTGTAACGCTCTGATATACCCCACACCCCTCACTGTAATGCTCTGATATATCCCACACTCCTCACTGTAACACTCTGATATACCCCAGACCCTTCACTGTATCACTTTGATATATCCCACACCCCTCACTTTAACACTCTGATATATCCCACACCCCTCACTGTTACACTCTGATATACCCCACACCCCTCACTGTAATGCTCTGATATATCCCACACTCCTCACTGTAATGCTCTGATATACCCCACACCCCTCACTGTAATGCTCTGATATATCCCACACTCCTCACTGTAACACTCTGATATATCCCACACCCCTCACTGTAACACTCTGATATACCCCACACCCCTCACTGTAACACTCTGATATACCCCACACCCCTCACTGTAATGCTCTGATATATCCCACACTCCTCACTGTAACACTCTGATATACCCCACACCCCTCACTGTAATGCTCTGATGTATCCCACACTCCTCACTGTAACACTCTGATATATCCCACACCCCTCACTGTAACACTCTGATATACCCCACACCCCTCACTGTAACACTCTGATATACCCCACACCCCTCACTGTATTGCTCTGATATATCCCACACCCCTCACTGTAACACTCTGATATATCCCACACCCCTCACTGTAACACTCTGATATATCCCACACCCCTCACTGTAACACTCTGATATACCCCACACTCCTCACTGTAACACTCTGATATACCCCACACCCCTCACTGTAACACTCTGATTTACCCCACACCCCTCACTGTAACACTCTGATATATCCCACATCCCTCACTGTAATGCTCTGATATATCCCACACGCCTCACTGTAACACACTAATGAATTCCATACTCCTCACTGTTCTTTTGGGCCTCCTTATCTCGAGAGACAATGGATACGCGCCTGGAGGTGGTCAGTGGTTTGTGAAGCAGCGCCTGGAGTGGCTATAAAGGCCAATTCGAGAGTGACAACCTCTTCCACAGGTGCTGCAGAGAAATTTGTTTGTCGGGGCTGTTGCACAGTTGGCTCTCCCCTTGCACCTCTGTCTTTTTTCCTGCCAACTACTAAGTCTCTTCGACTCGCCACATTTTAGCCCTGTCTTTTTGGCTGCCCGCCAGCTCTGGCGAACGCTGGCAACTGACTCCCACGACTTGTGATCAATGTCACAGGATTTCATGTCGCGTTTGCAGACGTCTTTAAAGCGGAGACGTGGACAGCCGGTGGGTCTGATACCAGTGGCGAGCTCACTGTACAATGTGTCTTTGGGGCTCCTGCCATCTTCCATGCGGCTCACATGGCCAAGCCATCTCAAGCGCCGCTGACTCAGTAGTGTGTACAAGCTGGGGATGTTGGCCGCCTCGAGGACTTCTGTGTTGGAGATACGGTCCTGCCACCTGATGCCAAGTATTCTCTGAAGGCAGCGAAGATGGAATGAATTGAGACGTCGCTCTTGGCTGGCATACGTTGTCCAGGCCTCGCTGCCATAGAGCAAGGTACTGAGGACACAGGCTTGATACACTCGGACTTTTGTGTTCTGTGTCATTGCGCCATTTTCCCACACTCTCTTGGCCAGTCTGGACATAGCAGTGGAAGCCTTACCCATGCGCTTGTTGATTTCTGCATCTAGAGACAGGTTACTGGTGATCGTTGAGCCTAGGTAGGTGAACTCTTGAACCACTCCCAGAGCGTGGTCGCCAATATTGATGGATGGAGCATTTCTGACGTCCTGCCCCATGATGTTGGTTTTCTTGAGGCTGATGGTTAGGCCAAATTCATTGCAGGCAGACGCAAACCTGTCGATGAGACTCTGCAGGCATTCTTCAGTGTGAGATGTTAAAGCAGCATCGTCAGCAAAGAGGAGTTCCCTGATGAGGACTTTCCGTACTTTGGACTTGGCTCTTCGATGGGCAAGGTTGAACAACCTGCCCCCTGATCTTGTGTGGAGGAAAATTCCTTCTTCAGAGGACTTGAACGCATGTGAAAGCAGCAGGGAGAAGAAAATCCCTAAAAGTGTGGGTGCAAGAACACAGCCCTGTTTCACGCCAGTCAGGATAGGAAAGGGCTCTGATGAGGAGCCACCATGTTGAATTGTGCCTTTCATCTTGTCATGGAATGAGGTGATGATACTTAGTAGCTTTGGTGGACATCCGATCTTTTCTAGTAGTCTGAAGAGACCACGTCTGCTGACGAGGTCAAAGGCTTTGGTGAGATCAATGAAAGCAATGTAGAGGGGCATCTGTTGTTCACGGCATTTCTCCTGTAGCTGATGAAGGGAGAACAGCATGTCAACGGTCGATCTCTCTGCACGAAAGCCACACTGTGCCTCAGGGTAGACGCGCTCGGCCAGCTTCTGGAGCCTGTTCAGAGCGACTCGAGCAAAGACTTTCCCCACTATGCTGAGCAGGGAGATTCCACGGTAGTTGTTGCAGTCACCGCGGTCACCTTTGTTTTTATAGAGGGTGATGATATTGGCATCGCGCATGTCCTGTGATACTGCTCCCTCGTCCCAGCACAGGCAAAGCAGTTCATGTAGTGCTGAGAGTATAGCAGGCTTGGCACGCTTGATTATTTCAGGGGGCATGCTGTCCTTCCCAGGGGCTTTTCCGCTGGCTAGAGAATCAATGGCATCACTGAGTTCCGATTTGGTTGGCTGTATGTCCAGCTCATCCATGACTGTTGAGGCTGGGCTGCATTGAGGGCAGTCTCAGTGACAACATTCTCCCTGGAGTACAGTTCTAGGTAGTGCTCAACCCAGCTGTAATACCCTGATATATCCCACACCCCTGACTGTAACACTGATGTATCCCACACCCCTGACTGTAACACTGATATATCCCACATCCCTCACTGCAACACTGATGTATCCCACACCCCTGACTGTAACACTGATATATCCCACATCCCTCACTGCAACACTGATATATCCCACACCCCTCACTGTAACACTGATATATCCCACACCCCTCACTGTAACACTCTGATATATCCTACACCCCTCACTGTAACACTCTGATAGATCCTACACCCCTCACTGTAACACTCTGATATATCCCACACCCCTCACTGTAACACTCTGATATATCCCACACCCCTCACTGTAACACTCTGATATATCCCACACCCCTCACTGTAACACTCTGATATACCCCACACCCCTCACTGTAACACAGTGAAATATCCTACACCCCTCACTGTAACACTCTGATATATCCCACACCCCTCACTGTAACACTCTGATATATCCCACACCCCTCACTGTAACACTCTGATATATCCCACACCCCTCACTGTAACACTCTGATATACCCCACACCCCTCACTGTAACACTCTGATATATCGCACATCCCTCATTGTAACACTCTGATATATCCCACACCCCTCACTGTAACACTCTGATATATCCCACACCCCTCACTGTAACACTCTGATATATCCCACACCCCTCACTGTAACACTCTGATATATCCTACACCCCTCACTGTAACACTCTGATATATCCCACACCCCTCACTGTAACACTCTGATATATCCCACACCCCTCACTGTAACACTCTGATATACCCCACACCCCTCACTGTAACACAGTGATATACCCCACACCCCTCACTGTAACACTCATATATCCCACACCCCTCACTGTTACCCTCTGATATATCGCACACCCCTCACTGTTACACTCTGATATACCCCACACCCTTCACTGTCACACTCTGATACACCCCACACCCCTCACTGTAACACTCTGATATATCCCACACCCCTCAGTGTAACACTCTGATATGTCCCACACCCCTCACTGTAACACTCTGATATACCCCACACCCCGCACTGTAATGCTCTGATATATCCCACACCCCTTACTGTAACTCTCTGATATACCCCACACCCCTCACTGTAACACTCTGATATACCCCACACCCCTCACTGTAACACTCTGATATACCCCACACCCCTCACTGTAACACTCTAATATACCCCACACCGCTCACTGTAGCACTCTGATATACCCCACACCCCTCACTGTAACACTCTGATATTTCCCACACCCTTCACTGTAACACTCTGATAAACCCAAACCCTTCACTGTAACACTCTGATATACCCCACACCCTTCACTGTAACACTCTGATATACCCCACACCCTTCACTGTAACACTCTGATATACCCCACACCCTTCACTGTAACACTGTGATATATCCCACACCCCTCAATGCAGCACTCTGATATACCCCACACCCTTCACTGTAACACTCTGATATACCCCACACCCCTCACTCGAACACAGATATACCCCACACCCCTCACTGTAACACTCTGATATATCCCACACCCCTCACTGTAACACTCTGATATATCACACACCCTCACTGTAACACACTGATATATCCCACACCCCTCACTGTAACACTGATATATCGCACACCCCTCACTGTAACACTCTGATATATCCCACACCCTCACTGTAACACACTGATATATCCCACACCCCTCACTGTAACACTCTGATATATCGCACACCCCTCACTGTAACGCACTGATATATCCCACACCCCTCACTGTAACACTCTGATATATCGCACACCCCTCACTGTAACACTCTGATATACCCCATACCCTTCACTGTAACACTCTGATATATCCCACACCCCTCACTGTAACACTCTGATATATCCCACACCCCTCACTGTAACACTCTGATATATCCCACACCCCTCACTGTAACACTCTGATCTACCCCACACCCTTCACTGTAACACTCTGATATATCCCACACCCCTCACTGTAACACTCTGATATACCCCACACCCCTCTCTGTAACACTCTGATATACCCCACACCCCTCATTGTAACACTCTGATATATCGCACACCCCTCACTGTAACACTCTGATATACCCCTCACCTCACTGTAACACAGTGATATATCGCACACCCCTCACTGTAACACTGATATTTTGCACACCCCTCACTGTAACACTCTGATATATCCCACACCCCTTACTGTAACACTCTGATATACCCCACACCCCTCACTGTAACACAGTGATATATCCCACACCCCTCACTGTAACACTCTGATATACCCCACACCCCTCACTGTAACACTCTGATATACCCCACACCCCTCACTGAAACAGTGATATATCGCACATCCCTCACTGTAACACTCTGATATACCCCACACCCCTCACTGTAACACACTGATATACCCCACTCCCTTCACTGTAACACTCTGATATACCCCACACCCTTCACTGTAACACTCTGATATATCCCACACCCCTCACTGTAACACTCTGATATACCCCTCACACCTCACTGTAACACAGTGATATATCGCACACCCCTCACTGTAACACTGATATTTTGCACACCCCTCACTGTAACACTCTGATATATCCCACACCCCTTACTGTAACACTCTGATATATCCCACACCTCTCACTGTAACACTCTGATATATCCCACACCCCTCACTGTCACACTCTGATATATCCCACACCCCTCACTGTAACACAGTGATATATCCCACATCCCTCACTGTAACACTCTGATATATCCCGCACCCCTCACTGTAACACAGTGATATATCGCACACCCCTCACTGTAACACAGTGATATATCCCACACCCCTCACTGTAACACAGTGATATATCCCACACCCCTCACTGTAACACTCTGATATATCCCACACCCCTCACTGTAACACTCTGATATATCCCGCACCCCTCACTGTAACACAGTGATATATCGCACATCCCTCACTGTAACACTCTGATATATCCCACACCCCTCACTGTAACACTCTGATATATCCCACACCCCTCACTGTAACACTCTGATATACCCCACACCCCTCACTGTAACACTCTGATATATCCCACACCCCTCACTGTAACACTCTGATATATCCCGCACCCCTCACTGTCACACTCTGATATATCCCACACCCCTCACTGTAACACTCTGATATATCCCACACCCCTCACTGTAACACTCTGATATACCCCACACCCCTCACTGTCACACTCTGATGTATCCCACACCCCTCACTGTCACACTCTGATGTATCCCACACCCCTCACTGTAACACTCTGATATATCCCGCACCCCTCACTGTAACACTCTGATATATCCCACACCCCTCACTGTAACACAGTGATATACCGCACACCCCTCACTGTGACACTCTGATATATCCCACACCCCTCACTGTAACACTCTGATATATCCCACACCCCTCACTGTAACACTCTGATATACCCCACACCCCTCACTGTAACACAGTGATATATCCCACACCCCTCACTGTAACACTCTGATATATCCCACACCCCTCACTGTAACACTCTGATGTATCCCACACCCCTCACTGTAACACTCTGATATATCCCACACCCCTCACTGTAACACTCTGATATATCCCACACCCCTCACTGTAACACTCTGATATACCCCACACCCCTCACTGTAACACACTGATATATCCCACACCCCTCACTGTAACACTCTGATATACCCCACACCCCTCACTGTAACGCTCTGATATACCCCACACCCCTCACTGTAATGCTCTGATATATCCCACACCCCTTACTGTAACACTCTGATATACCCCACACCCCTCACTGTAACACTCTGATATACCCCACACCCCTCACTGTAACACTCTGATACACCCCACACCCCTCACTGTAACACACTGATATATCCCACACCCCTCACTGTAACACTCTGATATACCCCACACCCCTCACTGTAATGCTCTGATATATCCCACACCCCTTACTGTAACACTCTGATATACCCCACACCCCTCACTGTAACACTCTGATATACCCCACACCCCTCACTGTAACACACTGATATACCCCACACCCCTCACTGTAACACTCTGATCTATCCCACACCCCTCACTGTAACACTGAAATATCCCACACTCTGGACTTACCCTCCGTGTCTGAGCTGTAGCTTACTGAAACAGCTCCTCTGTGTCCATGCATGGCTGACGTCAGGGAATGCCCACACTGCTGGGAGTTTGAGGAGGTGCAGGTGATGACAGACGGCCGCATCTGTGGAGCAATGAAAGGACAGCACAAGTGATTTCTCGGCTGGAGCTGGCCAGAATCTCCCGGGGGTGGGGGGTGGTAGGCCTGAACGGTCACCCTTTGACCCCTGCACCCTCGAATTGAATCCAAAATCTGATTGCGTTTGGGGCAGTCTGCATCTGTCTGCTGTCTCGGAGGGTGAAATGTGTTTGCCAGTCACAATCTGGTTGACATCGACACAAATTTGAATTACTCTGTCCAGTTTTGGTCTCATTGCCTGCGGAAGGATATACTTGTCTTAGAGAGAGTTCAGTGAAGGTTCACTCGACTGGTTCCTGGGGTTAGGGGGTTTTCCGAAGCGGAAAGATAGAGTATAACGGGCCGATATTCCCTGGCATTTAGGGGAATGAGAGATGTTCTCTTTGAAGATTCTGAGAGACATTTGACAGGGTAAATACTGAGAGGCTGTTTCCCCATTGGCTGGAGGGTCTCGAACAAGGGGTCACAGTCTCAGGATAAAGGGATTGGCCATTTTGGACTGAGATGTGGAGAAATTTAATCCCTCGGAGGGTTGTGAATGTTTGGAATTCTCTCCCCCCCCCACCGCCCAGAGAGCTGTGGATGCTCCGTCGTTGAGTACATTCCAGACTGAGATCGAGAGGTTTTTCAGCACTGGGGGAATGTGGACATTGAGGTTGAAACCCAGCCATGATCGTATTGAATGGGCGGGAGTAGGATTGAGTGGGGCGAATGGCCTCCTCCTATTTCTGATCTAGCAATTGCTTCCTTGAAGGATCTTCCAGAATTGGAGAAGGGACTCGGATAAAGTGCAGCGGCTGCTGAAGTATGAAATTCTTTCTGAAGTGCCTGTAACACGAGGCTGCAGACGTTCGGATGAGATGAAGGTCACAGAGGGTGGAGACCAGAGGTCGGGCCCCAGCAGGAGGATTGTGTCCAGCTCCAGGTCCCACGCGTTAGGACGGATGTCGAGGGCCTCGGGGAGGGTGCGGAGGAGATTTACTAGAATGGTCCCAGGGATGAGGTACTTCAGTTAATGTGGAGAGGCTGGGATTGTTCTCCTTAGAGCAGAGAAGGTTAAGGGGAGATTTAATCGGGGCGTTCAAAATCAGGAAGGGTTTTGATGGAGTGAATAAGGAGAAACTGTTTCCAGTGGCGGGAGGGTCGGTAACCAGAGGGACACAGATTGAAGATAATCGGGAAAAGAACCAGAGGGGGAGGGGAGGAGAGTTTTTTTGACGTAGTGAGTTGTTGTGATCTGGAACGCGCTGCCTGAAAGGGCGGTGGAAGCAAATTCAATAGTAACTTTCAAAAGGGGAATTGGGGAAATACTGGAAGGGGAAAAATTTACAGGGATGTGGGGGAAAGAGCAGGGGGAGGGATTAATTGGATAGCTCTTTCAAAGAGCCGGCACAAACACAATGGGCCGAATGGACTCCTCCTGTGCTCCATGATGGTAGTGTTTGATGGAGACAGTGTCGAGGGAGCTTTACTCTGTATCTAACCCCCGTGCTGTACCTGTCCTGGGAGTGTTTGATGGGGACAGTGTAGAGGGAGCTTTACTCTGTATCTAACCCCCGTACTGTACCTGTCCTGGGAGTGTTTGATGGGGACAGTGTAGAGGGAGCTTTACTCTGTATCTAACCCCCGTGCTGTACCTGTCCTGGGAGTGTTTGATGGGGACAGTGTAGAGGGAGCTTTACTCTGTGTCTAACCCCCGTGCTGTACCTGTCCTGGGGAGTGTTTGATGGGGACAGTGTAGAGGGAGCTTTACTCTGTATCTAACCCCCGTGCTGTACCTGTCCTGGGGCGTGTTTGATGGGGACAGTGTAGAGGGGGTAGTGGAACCAGCCTGCAAGTCCTTAAACGAAGCAGCTGAAGAGATTTGCCATTGAAACAGGACAGGGGACTTCCCAATGTTTCTCCGTTTTATTTTGAACTGCCCAGCTTGATCCCGTTGGATGACCACGGCCTCCAAGCTAGGCCGCGTGCCCCCAAACCTCTCCTCCCGGCGGCCCTGCCCTCAAAGCCACCTGGTGCCTTACCTGTTGGAGCATGCTCGGAGGCAGTGGGCCCGTGGGGTTAGAGGTCAATCTGCTGAGGCCTGGCCGTTTCTTGATCAGGGCCAGCGGCTGGTCCGACGGAGGGCCCCGGGCCTGCGCGGGAGGCTCGTAACTGTGGCCTGGCTGAGAGGAGGCGGCTGGGCCCAGGCCTTTCCCCCGCCCGTTGCCCCTGAGGCTTTCTCCGCTGACGGGCTTGTCCCTGTGGCGTGAAACAGTGGGGGGGGAAAAGAAAAGGAAACGTGAACAAATGCACGAGCGGAAGAAATTTCCTTGTCAAGGTCATCTCGCTGGTCGCGTTAAATACGGGTCAGGTGTTGCCAGGTTTCCTCGATGGGGCCAAAAAGATTGATGCGTGGCGAGCCACAAGAGCGGCCAATCGGAGAGCACGCCGGGATTTGCTGTGCGTCAGCCTCGCACCCTCCCCCCCAACTCCCGTCTTGGGTGCAGGAGGAGAGGGGGAAGGACCCAACCCCACGAAAACACCAGCCAAGGTCTCGTTGGGATCAAGGTCGTATAAAAATTGACGGGCCTTCATTTTGATGGAGCACATTTAGCGCTGGGGGTTTGATGGGAGGGGGAGGTTAAAGGTCACGAGGACACTGAGTGGACAGGTAAAAGGGGCGAAACGGTTCGATAGACCCCCGCCAAAGCCTCCTACACATTCACTTCAGTGGAAAGACCATCCAAGCGAATTACATGGACTCCACAGCACAGGAACAGGCCATTCGGCCCATCTGCTCTGGTGCTGGTGTTTCTGCTCCTCACGAGCCTCCTCCCATCCCCGATTTCATCTCCCCCCTATCACCATATCCTTCTATTCCTTTCTCCCTCGTGTGTTTATCCAGCTTCCCCCTTAAATACATCGATACTATTCACCTCAACCACTCCCTGTGGGAGCGAGTTCCACATTCTCACCACTCTCTGGGGAAAGGAGTTTCTCCTGAAGTCCCCATCGGATTTATTGGTGACTGTCTTATATTGATGGCCCCCGAGTTCTGGTCTCCCCCCACAAGTGGAAACATCTTCTCTATGTCGAGATCTCTGCCCTCCTCCAATTCTGGCCTCTTGACCATCCCCCGATTCCCATCGCTCCACCATTGGCGGCCGTGCCTTCAGCTGCCTGGGGCCCTAAGCTCTGGAATTCCCTCCCTAAACCTCTCCACCTCTCTCTCTCCTCCTTTAAGACGCTGCTTAAAACCGACCTCTTTGACCGAGCTTTTGGTTGCCCGTCCCTAATATCTCCAGATGTGGCTGGGGGTTGAATTCTGTCTGATTCACGTTCCTCTGACGCACCCATTCCACTACATTATAGGCGCTAGACAAATGCGTGTTTGTAGCCCCGTCTGGTACTTACAGCATGAGCAAGGCCAGGGGCCTCCCAGTTTTGGGATGGTGTTCTTTCACCGATTGGCTAATACCGCTGGGCTCCGCTGGATGCTTGCGTTTGATTGGACAGCTGGGTGGTGGCCCAGTCCTGTGATTGGTCCCCAGCTGCTGCCTGTCGGCCGATTTCAGACTCTGGTGCCCTGGAGTATGGAGGAAGCGACAGTCAGTCTTCACCGGCGTTCTCAGTGAGCCTCTCTTTTCCACTGCCTCCTCTCACTCAGTTGCTACGAGCCAACTCAGAGTGTGTGGGCCTAACATCTATCAGAACTGGTCAAGAGGTGTGGGCACACATAACCAGTTCAAGCTCAGGATAGAGGGAGCTTTACTCTGTATCTAACCCCCGTGCTGTACCTTGTCCTGGGAGTGTTTGATGGGGACAGTGTAGAGGGAGCTTTACTCTGTATCTAACCCCCGTGCTGTACCTTGTCCTGGGAGTGTTTGATGGGGACAGTGTAGAGGGAGCTTTACTCTGTATCTAACCCCCGTACTGTACCTGTCCTGGGAGTGTTTGATGGGGGACAGTGTAGAGGGAGCTTTACTCTGTATCTAACCCCCGTGCTGTACCTGTCCTGGGAGTGTTTGATGGGGACAGTGTAGAGGGAGCTTTACTCTGTATCTAACCCCTGTGCTGTACCTGTCCTGGGGAGTGTTTGATGGGGGACAGTGTGGAGGGAGCTTTACTCTGTATCTAACCCCTGTGCTGTACCTGTCCTGGGAGTGTTTGATGGGGGACAGTGTAGAGGGAGCTTTACTCTGTATCTAACCCCTGTGCTGTACCTGTCCTGGGAGTGTTTGATGGGGGACAGTGTAGAGGGAGCTTTACTCTGTATCTAACCCCCGTACTGTACCTGTCCTGGGAGTGTTTGATGTGACAGTGTAGAGGGAGTTTTACTCTGTATCTAACCCCGTGCTGTACCTGTCCTGGGGAGTGTTTGATGAGGACAGTGTAGAGGGAGCTTTACTCTGTATCTAACCCCCGTACTGTACCTGTCCTGGGGAGTGTTTGATGAGGACAGTGTAGAGGGAGTTTTACTCTGTATCTAACCCCGTGCTGTACCTGGCCTGGGGAGTGTTTGATGAGGACAGTGTAGAGGGAGCTTTACTCTGTATCTAACCCCCGTACTGTACCTGTCCTGGGGAGTGTTTGATGAGGACAGTGTAGAGGGAGTTTTACTCTGTATCTAACCCCGTGCTGTACCTGGCCTGGGGAGTGTTTGATGAGGACAGTGTAGAGGGAGCTTTACTCTGTATCTAACCCCCGTGCTGTACCTGTCCTGGGAGTGTTTGATGGGGACAGTGTAGAGGGAGCTTTACTCTGTATCTAACCCCCGTACTGTACCTGTCCTGGGAGTGTTTGATGGGGACAGTGTAGAGGGAGCTTTACTCTGTATCTAACCCCCGTGCTGTACCTTGTCCTGGGAGTGTTTGATGGGGACAATGTAGAGGGAGCTTTACTCTGTATCTAACCCCCGTGCTGTACCTTGTCCTGGGAGTGTTTGATGGGGACAATGTAGAGGGAGCTTTACTCTGTATCTAACCCCCGTGCTGTACCTGTCCTGGGGAGTGTTTGATGGGGGACAGTTTAGAGGGAGCTTTACTCTGTATCTAACCCCTGTGCTGTACCTATTGTGACTCTCTCATGCTCATTACCTCACAGTCTCAGACTGACACAATAACCGATTCTCTTTCTCTCTTTAATGCAGTATCACACGCACGTGAATCAGACAGAATTGCACCCTAAGCAGCATAAACGTGGCAGTTAACCACAGTGGATGCATTGGTGATCATCTTCCAAAATTCTATAAATTCCGGAGCGGTTTCTGAAGATTGGAAGGTAGCAAATGTACCCCCACTATTTAAGAAAGGAGGGAGAGAGAAAATGGGGAACTACAGACTTGTTAACTTTCCATCTGCAGTCGGAGAAAGGCTACAGTCTATTATAATGGATGTGATAACTGGACACTTAGAAAGTAGTGATATGATTGAGCAGGGTCAACATGGATTTATGAAAGGGAAATCATGCTTGACAAACCTGTTGGAGTTTTTGAGGATGTTACTTGCAGAATAGATAAAGGAGAACCAGTGGATGTGGTGTATTTGGATTTTCAGGAGGCTTTTGATAAGGTCCCGCACAGGAGGTTAATAAACAAAATTAGAGCACATGGGATTGGGGGGAATATACTGCAATGGATTGAGAATTGGTTAACAAACGGAAAGCAGAGAGTAGGAATAAATGGGTCATTCTCAGGATGGCAGGCTGTTACTAGTGGGGTACAATAAGGATCAGTGCTGGGGCCCCAGTTATTCACAATCTATATCAATGATTTGGATATGGGAACCAATTGCTGCTAACACAAAACTAGGAGGGAATGTATGTTGTGAGGAGGATGCAAGGAGGCTTCAAGGGGATTTGGACAGGCTCAGTGAATGGGCAAGAACATGGCTGATGGAATATAATGTGAATAAGTGTGAATTTATCCACTTTGATAGAAAAAACAGAAATGCAGACGTATTTCTTAAATGGTGAGAGGTTGGGAAGTGTTGATGTCCAAAGAGACCTGGGTGTCCTTGTTCACGAGTCACTAAAAGCTAGTCTGCAGGTACAGCAAGCAATTAGGAAGGTAAATGATATGTTGGCCTTCATCACTAGGGGTTTTGAGTACAGGAGTAAAGATGTCTTGCTGCAGTTGTATAGAGCCTTGGTGAGACCGCACCTGGAGTATTGTGTATAGTTTTGATCTCCTTATCTAAGGAAGGATATACTGGCCATAGAGGGAGTGCAACGGAGGTTCACCAGACTGATCCCTGGGATGGCGGGATTGTCTTATGAGGAGAGATTGAGGAAACTGGACCTGTATTCTTTCGAAGAATGAGAGGTGATCTCATTGAAACTTACAAAATTCTTACGAGATGTGACAGGGTGGATGTGGATAGGATGTTTCCCCTGACTGGTGAGTCTAGAACCAGGGGTCACAGTCTCAGAATAAGGGGTCAGCCATATTAGACTGAGATGAGGAGGAATTTCTTCACTCAGAAGGTGGTGAATCTTTGGAATTCTCTACCCCAGAGGGCTGTGGAAGCTCAATCATTGAGTATATTCAAGACAGAAATCGATAGATTTCTAGATATTAAAGATATCAAGGCATACGGAGAGAGTGTGAGAAAATGGCATAGAGGTAGATGACCAGCCTTGAACTGGTGAATGGTAGAACAGACTTGAAGGGCCAAATGGCCTTCACTAGCTCCTGTTTCCTAAGTTCCTATCAGGTGATATTAGGGACGGGTGACCAAATCCTTGGTGAAACAGGTCGGTTTTTAAGCAGCGTCTTAAAGGAGGAGAGAGAGAGGCAGAGAGGTTTGAGGGAGGGAATTCCGGTGCTCAGGGCCCCAGGCAGCTGAAGGCACGGCCGCCAATGGTGGAGCGCTGGGAATCGGGGGATGGTCAAGAGGGCGGAATTGGAGGAGGGCAGAGATCTCGGAGGGTTGTAGGGTCTGGAGGAGGTTACAGAGATAGGGAGGGTTGTAGGGGCTGGAGGAGGTTACAGAGATAGGGAGGGTTGTAGGGGGCTGGAGGAGGTTACAGAGATAGGGAGGGTTGTCGGGGCTGGAGGAGGTTACAAAGATAGGGAGGGTTGCAGGGCCTGGATGAGGTTACAGAGATAGGGAGCGTTGTAGGGGCTGGAGGAGGTTACAGAGATAGGGAGGGTTGTAGGGGCTGGAGGGGGTTGTAGGGGCTGGAGGGGGTTACAGAGATAGGGAGGGTTGTAGGGCCTGGAGGAGGTTACAGAGATAGGGAGGGTTGTAGGGACTGGAGGAGATTACAGAGATAGGGAGGGTTGTAGGGGCCGGAGGAGGTTGCAGAGATAGGGAGAGTTGTAGTGGCCGGAGGAGGTTACAGAGATAGGGAGGGTTGTAGTGGCCGGAGGAGGTTACAGAGATAGGGAGGGTTGTAGGGGCCGGAGGAGGTTACAGAGATAGGGAGAGTTGTAGGGACTGGAGGAGGTTAAAGAGATAGGGAGGGTTGTAGGGGCCGGAGGAGGTTACAGAGATAGGGAGGGTTGTAGTGGCCGGAGGAGGTTACAGAGATAGGGAGGGTTGTAGGGGCCGGAGGAGGTTACAGAGATAGGGAGGGTTGTAGGGGCTGGAGGAGGTTACAGAGATAGGGAGGGTTGTAGGGGCCGGAGGATGTTACAGAGATAGGGAGGGTTGTCGGGGCCGGAGGAGGTTACAGAGATAGGGTGGGTTGTAGGGGCCGGAGGAGGTTACAGAGATAGGGAGGTTTGTAGGGACTGGAGGAGGTTACAGAGATAGGGAGGGTTGTAGGGGCCGGAGGAGGTTACAGAGATAGGGAGGGTTGTAGGGGCTGGAGGAGGTTACAGAGATAGGGAGGGTTGTAGGGGCCGGAGGATGTTACAGAGATAGGGAGGGTTTTAGGGGCCGGAGGAGGTTACAGAGATAGGGTAGGTTGTAGGGGCCGGAGGAGGTTACAGAGATGGGGAGGGTTGTAGTGGCCGGAGGAGGTTACAGAGATAGGGAGGGTTGTAGGGGCCGGAGGAGGTTACAGAGATAGGGATGGTTGTAGTGGCCGGAGGAGGTTACAGAGATAGGGAGGAGAAGCGACGCCACGGAGGGATTTGAAAACAAGGATGAGAATTTGCAAATCGAGGCTTTGCTTAACGGGGAGCCAGTGTAGGTGAGTGAACATTGCGGGACGGTGGGGGAGGGTGCGAGTTAGGACATGGAACAGCAGAGTTTTGGATGAGCTGATGTTTGCAGATGGTTAGAAGGTAAGAGATTGGCCAGGAGAGGGTGGAATAGTCGAGTATGGGAGGTGGCAAAAGTGCAGATGTGGGTTTCAGCCGCAGATGAGCTGAGGCAAGAGGTGCAGCTGGGCGAACTTACAGAGGTGAAAGTCTTTGCGACGTAGGGGATGTGCAGCTGTAGCTTGGAGCTTCAATGGGACACACAACCACACACACACACACACACACACACACACACACACACACACACACACACACACACACACACAATCGCACACACACAATCGCACACACACAATCGCACACACACAATCGCACACACACAATCGCACACACACAATCGCACACACACAATCGCACACACACAATCGCACACACACAATCGCACACACACAATCGCACACACACAGTCACACACACAGTCACACACACAGTCACACACACACAGTCACACACACACAGTCACGCACACACAGTCGCACACACAGTCGCACACACAGTCGCACACACAGTCGCACACACAGTCGCACACACAGTCGCACACACAGTCGCACACACAGTCGCACACACAGTCGCACACACAGTCGCACACTCACTCACACTCACTCACACTCACTCACACTCACTCACACTCACTCACACTCACTCACACTCACTCACACTCACTCACACAACGCAACCGCACAGTCACACTCACACACACCCACACACACAAACTCACTCACACACACACACACACACACACACACACACACACACACACACACAGTCACACTCTCACACTCTCACACTCACACTCTCACACACACACACACACACTCACACTCACACACACACACACTCACACACACACACAGTAACACACACACACACACACTCGCGCACACACTCGCGCACACACTCGCGCACACACTCGCGCACACACTCGCGCACACACTCGCGCACACACTCGCGCACAGACACACACAGACACACACAGACACACACTCGCGCACACACTCGCGCACACACTCGCGCACACACTCGCACACACACACTCGCACACACACACTCGCGCGCGCACAGTCGCGCGCGCACACTCGCGCGCGCACACTCACATAGTCCATTGTCACATTCACACACTCACTGACACATTCACACACACTCACACACACTCACACACACACTCACACACTCACTGACACATTCACACACTCACATTCACACACTCACATTCACACACTCACATTCACACACTCACACACACACTCACATTCACACACTCACATTCACACACTCACTGACACATTCACACACTCACACACTCACTGACACATTCACACACTCACACACACACTCACATTCACACACTCACACACACACTCACACACACACTCACACATTCACACACTCACACACTCACACACTCACACACACACTCACACACTCACTGACACATTCACACACTCACTGACACATTCACACACATTTATACACACACTCACACTCATACACACACTCACACTCATACACACACTCACACTCATACACACACTCACTGACACACTCACAGACACACTCACACAGACACACACACACACATTCAAACACACACATGCGCTCACACACTCACTAACACACACAAACACACACACACTCACACACAAACACACACACACTCACACACAAACACACACTCACTCACACACACACACCACATACACTCACTCACACACACTCTCACACACATACCCTCACTCACTCACTGTCACACACACACACAACCACTCACACAGACACAAACACACTCACTCACACACGCACGCACGCACACACACAAACATCACCTCACTCTTTCACATGCTCCCCCACCCTCACGCACACACTAGCAGTCCCTCACACAAAGACTCGCCGACACACACACACACACACACACACACACACACACACACACACTTCCCTCCGACGCACCCACGCCCTGCCACGACCGCTACCTGCCTCCGTCCCCGGCCGTCCCCTCGCGCTTCCTTCTCACTTACCCTCCAAGATGTACACTCGGAATCCGTTCATCTCCTCGATGTACTGATAATTCATGACTGCCATTCTGAGATTGCCGCACACGTCTGAGGGAGTGAGAGGGAGAAGGGGGAGTGGGTGTGGTGATGATGTGGGGAAAGGCGAATGGGTTCACACTCTGCAGTTCCGGTCCCGGGGATGTTGTCGCTACAGCTCGAGGTGACACAGAGTGGACCTGCTCCCCGTCCAGCAGCCCGTCGCCGGACAGTGAACTTGCATTGCAGTGGGAAACACGGTCGCACGCCCCTTAACCCAACCCCCTACGCCCCTCCTCGATTCAGTCCGAAACCCTTTCCCCTCCGCTGCAGCTCGGAGGAGGGCAGTCACCCCTCGTGCCCACCCTCCCGCAGTCAAGCTTGGCCGCAGGGGCAGATGCACTGTTGCACTTATCCTGGGAGCAGCTCTCTCTCCTGTGCTGAGATATGCAGTTTGAATCATGCAGCACAGAGATCCCCCTCTCGCAATCCCTTGACTCCTCCTCCTGCTGCCCCTCTTCCCGCCCCCCCTCCCCCCCCCACGCCTTCCACAGCTCCTCCATTAACCCCACCACCGCTGGTTTCTTTCCAAAGCCGCTGACTTCCACAGTTGAGAATTTCAGGCCAACGTTCAAAAAAGGACCGCTCCCTGCCGGTGTTGGTGCTCCTCCCACCCTCCCTACTTCATCTCACCACCCCCCCCCCTCCCCCCCCTATCACCACGTTCCCCCTATCCCTCTCTCCCTCAACCATTCCCCCGAGGTAGCGGGTTCCACATTCTGGCCTCACTCTCTTGAGCAGTGCGCACCCTGGCGTCAATGTTTATGCTTCGGCCGATACTGCTAAGCGACAGGCGATTGGGCGATTCGTCTCCCCCCGGCTGCTTGTGGGATCTTGCTGTGCCCGGGTCGGCCGCCGCCTCTCCTAAGTGACGACAGCGTCCAGGGCTTCGGAATGGAGGTCTCTCTCGTCGTCGGCGGGAACGCGGAGGTTTCTGCTAGGCGGGGTACCGGGACTGAGCGCTCCTCCCGAGAGGGGGTGGGCACCGGGTGGTGGCGAGGGGCCGAATGGCCTCCTCTCCGGCCGTCAGAGGCCACGCCGCCGCCCTCAGGTGGATGGAGGAGGGAATGAGCCCCCCAGCTGGGCTGCACCCAGGCGCGCGTCCTGCTCCCCGTATAGAGAAACAACTGCATGACAAGTTGTGCGGAGAGTGGGGGTGGGGGGGGGGGTCCAGCAATACACTCAGCCCTGTGTGCCAGAGTGCTCATCTCGGGCACACTCTGCCTGCAGCAGCCTGTCCCGACACGCTGGCCCTCCCTGCACAGCGGATGGCTGTTTTCTCTTCCCAGTTGGATCTGTTGCAGCCGGGCACCAAGTGAGGGGCTGGGGGAGGGGCAGCTCTGACAGGTGGGACCAGTACATCCTCAGCCAAAGATATCCCTGTTCACAACACCTGCCCCCTCTCTCATTCTCTCTCTGTCTCTGTCTCTCTGTCTGTCTCTGTTTCTCTCTTCTATCTCTGTCTCTCTCTCTCCGTCTCTGTCTCTCTCCGTCTCTGTCTCTCTCCGTCTCTGTCTCTCTCCGTCTCTGTCTCTCTCCGTCTCTGTCTCTCTCCGTCTCTCTGTCTCCCTCTCTGTCTCGCTCCCTCTCTGTCTCGCTCCCTCTCTGTCTCTCTCCATCTCTTTGTCTCTCTCCGTCTCTATCTCTCTCCATCTCTCTGTCTCTCTCCGTCTCTCTGTCTCTCTCCGTCTCTGTCTCTCTCCATCTCTCTGCCTCTCTCCGTCTGTGCCTCTCTCCATCTCTGTCTCTCTCCATCTGTCTGTCGCTCTCCGTCTCTCTGTCTCTCTCCGTCCCTGTCTCTGTCTGTATCTCTCTCCATCTCTCTGTCTCTCTCCGTCCCTGTCTCTGCTCTCTCTGTCTCTGTCTCTGCTTGTCTCTATTCTGCTCTAGCTCCCTTACCTGCTCCTTCTCTCATGCTGCCTCTCTTTCTGTCTTCCTTTGTACATCTTTCCATCTCAGGCTCTGCCTCGATTTCTCTTTACGTCTCTGTGTTTCTCCCTGTTTCCCTCTCTCTCTCTCTCTCTTTACCTCTTTCAGTCTCCTTCGGTCCTTCTCTCTATTGCTCTGTCTTTCTGTGTGAAAATGGTGTAAAAGGGGTCCCCGATGGGGAGACTCTCTCTATAAAAGGGGTTCCCGATGGGGAGACTCTCTCTATAAAAGGGGTTCCCGATGGGGAGACTCTCTCTATAAAAGGGGTCCCCGATGGGGAGACTCTCTCTATAAAAGGGGTCCCCGATGGGGAGAATCTCTCTATAAAAGGGGTCTCCGATGGGGAGAATCTCTCTGTAAAAGGGGTCCCCGATGGGGAGACTCTCTCAATAAAAGGGGTCTCCGATGGGGAGAATCTCTCTGTAAAAGGGGTCCCCGATGGGGAGACTCTCTCAATAAAAGGGGTCTCCGATGGGGAGACTCTCTCTATAAAAGGGATCCCCGATGGGGAGACTCTCTCAATAAAAGGGGTCTCCGATGGGGAGACTCTCTCTATAAAAGGGATCCCCGATGGGGAGACTCTCTCAATAAAAGGGGTCTCCGATGGGGAGACTCTCTCTATAAAAGGGATCCCCGATGGGGAGACTCTCTCTGTAAAAGGGGTCCCCGATGGGGAGACTCTCTCAATAAAAGGGGTCTCCGATGAGGAGACTCTCTCTATAAAAGGGGTCCCCGATGGGGAGACTCTCTCTATAAAAGGGGTCCCCGATGGGGAGACTCTCTCTGTAAAAGGGGTCCCCGATGGGGAGACTCTCTCAATAAAAGGGGTCTCCGATGGGGAGACTCTCTCTATAAAAGGGGTCCCCGATGGGGAGACTCTCTCTATAAAAGGGGTCCCCGATGGGGAGACTCTCTCTATAAAAGGGGTCCCCGATGGGGAGACTCTCTCTATAAAAGGGGTCTCCGATGGGGAGACTCTCTCTATAAAAGGGATCCCCGATGGGGAGACTCTCTCTGTAAAAGGGGTCCCCGATGGGGAGACTCTCTCAATAAAAGGGGTCTCCGATGAGGAGACTCTCTCTATAAAAGGGGTCCCCGATGGGGAGACTCTCTCTATAAAAGGGGTCCCCGATGGGGAGACTCTCTCTGTAAAAGGGGTCCCCGATGGGGAGACTCTCTCAATAAAAGGGGTCTCCGATGGGGAGACTCTCTCTATAAAAGGGGTCCCCGATGGGGAGACTCTCTCTATAAAAGGGGTCCCCGATGGGGAGACTCTCTCTATAAAAGGGGTCCCCGATGGGGAGACTCTCTCTATAAAAGGGGTCCCCGATGGGGAGACTCTCTCTATAAAAGGGGTCCCCGATGGGGAGAATCTCTCTATAAAAGGGGTCTCCGATGGGGAGAATCTCTCTGTAAAAGGGGTCCCCGATGGGGAGACTCTCTCAATAAAAGGGGTCTCCGATGGGGAGAATCTCTCTGTAAAAGGGGTCTCCGATGGGGAGACTCTCTCTATAAAAGGGATCCCCGATGGGGGGACTCTCTCTATAAAAGGGGTCCCCGATGGGGAGACTCTCTCTGTAAAAGGGGTTCCCAATGGGGAGACTCTCTCTATAAAAGGGGTCCCCGATGGGGAGACTCTCTCTATAAAAGGGGTCTCCGATGGGGAGAATCTCTCTGTAAAAGGGGTCCCCGATGGGGAGACTCTCTCTATAAAAGGGGTCCCCGATGGGGAGACTCTCTCTATAAAAGGGGTCCCCGATGGGGAGACTCTCTCTGTAAAAGGGGTCCCCGATGGGGAGACTCTCTCTATAAAAGGGGTCCCCGATGGGGAGACTCTCTCTATAAAAGGGGTCCCCGATGGGGAGACTCTCTCAATAAAAGGGGTTCCCAATGGGGAGACTCTCTCTATAAAAGGGGTCCCCGATGGGGAGACTCTCTCTATAAAAGGAGTTCCCGATGGGGAGACTCTCTCTATAAAAGGGGTTCCCGATGGGGAGACTCTCTCTATAAAAGGGGTCCCCGATGGGGAGACTCTCTCTATAAAAGGGGTGTCCGATGGGGAGACCCTCTCTATAAAAGGGGTCCCCGATGGGGAGACTCTCTCTATAAAAGGGGTCCCCGATGGGGAGACTCTCTCTATAAAAGGGGTCCCCGATGGGGAGACTCTCTCTATAAAAGGGGTGTCCGATGGGGAGACCCTCTCTATAAAAGGGGTCCCCGATGGGGAGACTCTCTCTATAAAAGGGGTCCCCGATGGGGAGACTCTCTCTATAAAAGGGGTCCCCGATGGGGAGACTCTCTCAATAAAAGGGGTCCCCGATGGGGAGACTCTCTCTATAAAAGGGGTCCCCGATGGGGGGACTCTCTCTATAAAAGGGGTCCCTGATGGGGAGACTCTCTCTATAAAAGGGGTCCCCGATGGGGAGACTCTCTCTATAAAAGGGGTCCCCGATGGGGAGACTCTCTCTATAAAAGGGGTCTCCGATGGGGAGACCCTCTCTATAAAAGGGGTCCCCGATGGGGAGACTCTCTCTATAAAAGGGGTTCCCGATGGGGAGAATCTCTCTGTAAAAGGGGTCCCCGATGAGGAGACGCTCTCTATAAAAGGGGTCCCCGATGGGGAGAATCTCTCTATAAAAGTGCTCCCCGATGGGGAGACTCTCTCTATAAAAGGGGTCCCCGATGGGGAGACTCTCTCTATAAAAGGGGTCCCCGATGGGGAGACTCTCTCTATAAAAGGGGTTCCCGATGGGGAGAATCTCTCTGTAAAAGGGGTCCCCGATGAGGAGACGCTCTCTATAAAAGGGGTCCCCGATGGGGAGAATCTCTCTATAAAAGTGCTCCCCGATGGGGAGACTCTCTCAATAAAAGGGGTCTCCGATGGGGAGACTCTCTCTATAAAAGGGGTCCGTGATGGGGAGACTCTCTCAATAAAAGGGGTCTCCGATGGGGAGAATCTCTCTGTAAAAGGGGTCCCCGATGGGGAGACTCTCTCAATAAAAGGGGTCTCCGATGGGGAGACTCTCTCTGTAAAAGGGGTCCCCGATGGGGAGACTCTCTCTATAAAAGGGATCCCCGATGGGGAGACTCTCTCTATAAAAGGGGTCTCCGATGGGGAGAATCTCTCTATAAAAGGGGTCCCCGATGGGGAGACTCTCTCTATAAAAGGGGTCCCCGATGGGGAGACTCTCTCTATAAAAGGGGTCTCCGATGGGGAGAATCTCTCTATAAAAGGGGTCCCCGATGGGGAGACTCTCTCTATAAAAGGGATCCCCGATGGGGAGACTCTCTCTATAAAAGGGGTCTCCGATGGGGAGAATCTCTCTATAAAAGGGGTTCCCTGATGGGGAGAATCTCTCTATAAAAGGGGTTCCCTGATGGGGAGACTCTCTCTATAAAAGGGGTCTCCGATGGGGAGAATCTCTCTATAAAAGGGGTTCCCTGATGGGGAGACTCTCTCTATAAAAGGGGTCCCCGATGGGGAGACTCTCTCTATAAAAGGGGTCCCTGATGGGGAGACTCTCTCTGTAAAAGGGGTCCCCGATGGGGAGACTCTCTCTGTAAAAGGGGTCCCCGATGGGGAGACTCTCTCTATAAAAGTGCTCCCCGATGGGGAGACTCTCTCTATAAAAGGGGTCTCCGATGGGGAGACTCTCTCTGTAAAAGGGGTCCCCGATGGGGAGACTCTCTCTATAAAAGGGGTCCCCGATGGGGAGACTCTCTCAATAAAAGGGGTTCCCAATGGGGAGACTCTCTCTATAAAAGGGGTCCCCGATGGGGAGACTCTCTCTATAAAAGGGGTCCCCCATGGGGAGACTCTCTCTATAAAAGGGGTCCCCGATGGGGAGACTCTCTCTATAAAAGGGGTTCCCGATGGGGAGACTCTCTCTATAAAAGGGGTTCCCGATGGGGAGACTCTCTCTATAAAAGGGATCCCCGATGGGGAGACTCTCTCTATAAAAGGGGTCCCCGATGGGGAGACTCTCTCTATAAAAGGGGTCCCCGATGGGGAGACTCTCTCTATAAAAGGGGTCCCCGATGGGGAGACTCTCTCTATAAAAGGGGTCCCCGATGGGGAGACTCTCTCTATAAAAGGGGTCTCCGATGGGGAGACTCTCTCTATAAAAGGGGTCCCCGATGGGGAGACTCTCTCTATAAAAGGGGTCTCCGATGGGGAGAATCTCTCTATAAAAGGGGTCCCCGATGAGGAGACTCTCTCTATAAAAGGGGTCCCCGATGGGGAGAATCTCTCTGTAAAAGGGGTCCCCGATGGGGAGACTCTCTCTATAAAAGGGATCCCCGATGGGGAGACTCTCTCTATAAAAGGGGTCCCCGATGGGGAGACTCTCTCTATAAAAGGGGTCCCCGATGGGGAGACTCTCTCTATAAAAGGGATCCCCGATGGGGAGACTCTCTCTATAAAAGGGGTCCCCGATGGGGAGACTCTCTCTGTAAAAGGGGTCCCCGATGGGGAGAATCTCTCTGTAAAAGGGGTCCCCGATGGGGAGACTCTCTCTATTAAAGGGGTCCCCGATGGGGAGAATCTCTCTGTAAAAGGGGTCCCCGATGGGGAGACTCTCTCTATAAAAGGGATCCCCGATGGGGAGACTCTCTCTATAAAAGGGGTCCCCGATGGGGAGACTCTCTCTGTAAAAGGGGTCCCCGATGGGGAGACTCTCTCTATAAAAGGGGTCCCCGATGGGGAGACTCTCTCTATAAAAGGGATCCCCGATGGGGAGACTCTCTCTATAAAAGGGGTCCCCGATGGGGAGACTCTCTCTATAAAAGGGGTCCCCGATGGGGAGACTCTCTCTATAAAAGGGGTTCCCAATGGGGAGACTCTCTCTATAAAAGGGGTTCCCTGATGGGGAGACTCTCTCTATAAAAGGGGTCCCCGATGGGGAGAATCTCTCTGTAAAAGGGGTCCCCGATGGGGAGAATCTCTCTGTAAAAGGGGTCCCCGATGGGGAGAATCTCTCTGTAAAAGGGGTCCCCGATGGGGAGACTCTCTCTATAAAAGGGGTCCCCGATGGGGAGACTCTCTCTATAAAAGGGGTTCCCTGATGGGGAGACTCTCTCTATAAAAGGGGTCCCCGATGGGGAGAATCTCTCTATAAAAGGGGTCCCCGATGGGGAGACTCTCTCTATAAAAGGGCTCCCTGATGGGGAGACTCTCTCTATAAAAGGGGTCCCCGATGGGGAGAATCTCTCTATAAAAGGGCTCCCTGATGGGGAGACTCTCTCTATAAAAGGGGTCCCCGATGGGGAGAATCTCTCTATAAAAGGGGTCCCCGATGGGGAGACTCTCTCTATAAAAGGGCTCCCTGATGGGGAGACTCTCTCTTTTCATGCACAGGTGTGTTTTACTGGATCTCTATTCTACTGCTGACACTTTACATTCCATACATTCCTGTGGAATCTCTGCCTTGCCCTCATTTGCTGGGCAGGCAGTGACAAGCCCTAGCAGGACGATCCCAGTCTGGCAAGACAAGATTTCTGAGTTGAAACATGAAGAATGGAAGGGCCTAAGACAAAGGAGAGGCGTGTGGAGCGAGGCTGTGATTGTGACCGCTGTCACTCAACATCTGCTCTCAGCCGTACCATCTCTCTGCCTGATTAACCCTCCCTCTCTCTGTTAACCCTGTTAGGGAGTGAACAGGCCTCAGGCCTGTTGGTGCCTGAACTGCGCTGCTTGCCAACACACAAGCAGTTCGATCGGCACCCCCATCCACAAACATCCACTCCCTCCACCACCGACGCACAGTGGCAGCAGTGTGTACCATCTACAAGATGCACTGCAGCAACTCACCAAGGCTCCTTAGACAGCACCGTCCAAACCTGCAACCTCTACCCACTAGAAAGACAAGGGCAGCAGACGCATGGGAACACCGCCACCTGCAAGTTCCCCTCCAAGCCTCACACCATCCTGACTTGGAACTATATCGCCGTTCCTTCAACTGTCGCTGGGTCAAAACCCTGGAACTCCCACCCGAACAGCACTGTGGGTGTAACTACCCCACACGGACTGCAGCGGTTCAGGAGGGCAATTAGGGATGGGCAACAAGTGCTGGCTGAGGCAGAGGCACCTACATCTGATGAATTAATTAATAAGAGAAAGACCTGAGACCTTTCGCAGAGTGAGAAGGCCTAAGGCCTACTGGGGGCCGAACAGGCCCGAAGCCTGCCAGGGAGTGAGAAGGCCTAAGGCCTACTGGAGGCCAAACAGGTCCGAGGCCTGCCAGGGAGTGAGAAGGCCGACTGGAGGTCGAACAGGCCTGAGGCCTGCCAGGGAGTGAGAAGTCCGAAGGGCCTACTGGAGGCCGAACAGGCCCGAGGCCTGCCAGAAAGTGACGTTTTGCAAAAATGTTGTTTACAGGAGCGGAAATCAAATTAAATTTGACATCAGGAGATATTAGGGACAGACGACCAAAAGCTCAGTCAAAAAGGTCTGTTTTAAGGAGCGTCTTAAAGGAGGAGAGAGAGAGGCGGAGAGGTTTAGCGAGGGAATTCCAGAGCTTAGGGCCCCAGGCAGCTGAAGGCACTGCCGCCAATGATGGAGCGATGGGAATCGGGGGATGGACAAGAGGCCAGAATTGGAGGAGCGTAGAGATCTCGGAGGGTTGTTGCGGCTGGAGGAGGTTACAGAGATAGGGAGGGTTGTAGGAACTGGAGGAGGTTACAGAGATAGGGAGGATTGTAGGGGCTGGAGGAAGTTACAGAGATAGGGAGGGCTGGAGGAGGTTACAGAGATAGGGAGGGTTGTAGGGTCTGGAGAAAGTTACAGAGATAGGGAGGATTGTAGGGGCTGGAGGAGGTTACAGTGACAGGGAGGGCTGTAGGGGCTGGAGGAGGTTACAGAGATAGGGAGGGTTGTAGGGGCTGGAGGAGGTTACAGAGATAGGGAGGGCTGGAGGAGGTTACAGAGATCGGGAGGGTTGTAGGGGCTGGAGGAGGTTACAGAGATAGGGAGTGTTGCAGGGGCTGGAGGAGGTTACAGAGATAGGGAGGGTTGTAGGGTCTGGAGAAAGTTACAGAGATAGGGAGGATTGTAGGGGCTGGAGGAGGTTACAGTGACAGGGAGGGTTGTAGGGTCTGGAGAAAGTTACAGAGATAGGGAGGATTGTAGGGGCTGGAGGAAGTTACAGAGATAGGGAGGGCTGTAGGGGCTGGAGGAGGTTACAGAGATAGGGAGTGTTGCAGGGGCTGGAGGAGGTTACAGAGATAGGGAGGGCTGGAGGAGGTTACAGAGATAGGGAGGGTTGTAGGGGCTGGAGGAGGTTACAGAGATAGGGAGGATTGTAGGGGCTGGAGGAGGTGACAGTGACAGGGAGGGTTGTAGGGTCTGGAGAAAGTTACAGAGATAGGGAGGATTGTAGGAGGTTACAGAGATAGGGAGGGTTGTAGGGGCTGGAGGAGGTTACAGAGATAGGGAGTGTTGCAGGGGCTGGAGGAGGTTACAGAGATAGGGAGTGTTGCAGGGGCTGGAGGAGGTTACAGAGATAGGGAGGGCTGGAGGAGGTTACAGAGATAGGGAGGGCTGTAGGGGCTGGAGGAGGTTACAGAGATAGGGAGGATTGTAGGGGCTGGAGGAGGTTACAGTGACGGAGGGTTGTAGGGTCTGGAGAAAGTTACAGAGATAGGGAGGATTGTAGGGGCTGGAGGAAGTTACAGAGATAGGGAGGGCTGTAGGGGCTGGAGGAGGTTACAGAGATAGGGAGGGTTGTAGGGGGTTACAGAGATAGGGAGGGTTGTCGGGGCTGGAGGAGGTTACAGAGATAGGGAGTGTTGCAGGGGCTGGAGGAGGTTACAGAGATAGGGAGTGTTGCAGGGGCTGGAGGAAGTTACAGAGATAGGGAGGGTTGTAGGGGCAGGAGGAGGTTACAGAGATAGGGAGGGGGCAAGTATACCATTGAGGCAACAGAGGCCACAGTCCCCTCCACTCTAAAAAAGACGCAAAATTGCACGGAGGCGTTAATCTGACGCCATGGAAACCATCAGTAAACCTACAGCCCTGGGAGGCAAACCATCTGCTCAAAGCTTGTAATCTGGCAACTAATCCACAATCTACCAATTCTGCAGTCAATTTATTTACGCAGCACGGGGTTAGATACAGAGTAAAGCTCCCTCTACACTGTCCCCATCAAACACTCCCCAGGACAGGTACAGCACGGGGGTTAGATACAGAGTAAAGCTCCCTCTACACTGTCCCCATCAAACACTCCCAGGACAGGTACAGTACGGGGGTTAGATACAGAGTAAAGCTCCCTCTACACTGTCCCCATCAAACACTCCCAGGACAGGTACAGCACAGGGGTTAGATACAGAGTAAAGCTCCCTCTACACTGTCCCCCATCAAACATTCCCAGGACAGGTACAGCACGGAGTTAGATACAGAGTAAAGCTCCCTCTACACTGTCCCCATCAAACACTCCCAGGACAGGTACAGCACGGGGTTAGATACAGAGTAAAGCTCCCTCTACACTGTCCCCATCAAACACTCCCAGGACAGGTACAGCACAGGGGTTAGATAAAGAGTAAAGCTCCCTCTACACTGTCCCCCATCAAACACTCCCAGGACAGGTACAGCACGGGGGTTAGATACAGAGTAAAGCTCCCTCTACACTGTCCCCATCAAACACTCCCCAGGACAGGTACAGCACGGGGGGTTAGATGCAGAGTAAAGCTCCCTCTACACTGTCCCCCAAAAGAAGAAAGAAAGCTCCCTCCACACTGTCCCCATCAAACACTCCCAGGACAGGGACAGCACGGGGATTAGATACAGAGCAAAGCTCCCTCTACACTGTCCCCCATCAAACACTCCCAGGACAGGTACAGCACGGGGTTAGATACAGAGTAAAGCTCAGTACTGAAGGAGCCTCGCACTGTTCGGTGGGTCAGTACCGAGTGTATATGGGTGTGTGTGTGTGTGAAGGGTTGTGTGTGTATATGTGCGTGTCTGTGAAGGGGTTCAGTGATGTGTGTGTATGTTTATGGGTGTTTGTGTGTGAAGTGTGTATATGTGTGTATAGGGTGTGTATATGAGAGTGTTTTTGGGTGTGTGTCTAGAAGTGTGTTTATGTGTGTGAAGGGCTGTGTGTGTATATGTGTGTGTCTGTGAAGGGGTTCAGTGATGTGTGTGTATATGTGTGTGTCTGTGAAGGGGTTCAGTGAAGTGTGTGTGTGTGAAGGGCTGTGTGTGTATATGTTTGTGTCTGTGAAGGGGTTCAGTGATGTGTGTGTATATGTGTGTGTCTGTGAAGGGGTTCAGTGATGTGTGTGTATATGTGTGTGTGTATATGTGTGTGTCTGTGAAGGGGTTCAGTGAAGTGTGTGTGTGAAGGGCTGTGTGTGTACGTGTCTGTGTGTGTATATATGTGCGTGTCTGTGAAGGGGTTCAGTGATGTGTGTGTATATGTGTGTGTCTGTGAAGGGGCTCAGTGATGTGTGTGTATATGTGTGTGTGTTTATATGTGTGTGTCTGTGAAGGGGTTCAGTGATGTGTGTGTTTGAAGGGCTGTGTGTGTATATGTGTGTGTCTGTGAAGGGGTTCTGTGATATGTGTGTGTGTTTGAAGGGCTGTGTGTGTATATGTGTGTGTCTGTGAAGGGGTTCAGTGATGTGTGTGTATATGTGTGTGTCTGTGAAGAGGTTCAGTGATGTGTGTGTATATGTGTGTGTCTGTGAAGGGGTTCAGTTATGTGTGTGCATATGTGTGTGTTTGTGAAGGGGTTCAGTGTTGTGTGTGTATATGTGTGTGTCTGTGAAGGGGTTCAGTGATGTGTGTGTATATGTGTGTGTCTGTGAAGGGGTTCAGTGATGTGTGTGTATATGTGTGTGTCTGTGAAGGGGTTCAGTGATGTGTGTGTATATGTGTGTGTCTGTGAAGGGGTTCAGTGATGTGTGTGTATATGTGTGTGTCTGTGAAGGGGTTCAGTGATGTGTGTGTATATGTGTGTGTCTGTGAAGGGGTTCAGTGATGTGTGTGTATATGTGTGTGTCTGTGAAGGGGTTCAGTGATGTGTGTGTATATGTGTGTGTCTGTGAAGGGGTTCAGTGATGTGTGTGTATATGTGTGTGTCTGTGAAGGAGTTCAGTGATGTGTGTATATATGTGTGTGTCTGTGAAGGGGTTCAGTGATGTTTGTGTATATGTGTGTGTCTGTGAAGGGGTTCAGTGATGTGTGTGTATATGTGTGTGTCTGTGAAGGGGTTCAGTGATGTGTGTGTATATGTGTGTGTCTGTGAAGGGGTTCAGTGATGTGTGTGTATATGTGTGTGTCTGTGAAGGGGTTCAGTGATGTGTGTGTATATGTGTGTGTCTGTGAAGGGATTCAGTGATGTGTGTGTATATGTGTGTGTCTGTGAAGGGGTTCAGTGATGTGTGTGTATATGTGTGTGTCTGTGAAGGGGTTCAGTGATGTGTGTGTATATGTGTGTGTCTGTGAAGGGGTTCAGTGATGTGTGTGTATATGTGTGTGTCTGTGAAGGGGTTCAGTGATGTGTGTGTATATGTGTGTGTCTGTGAAGGGGTTCAGTGATGTGTGTGTATATGTGTGTGTCTGTGAAGGGGTTCAGTGATGTGTGTGTATATGTGTGTGTCTGTGAAGGGGTTCAGTGATGTGTGTGTATATGTGTGTGTCTGTGAAGGGGTTCAGTGATGTGTGTGTATATGTGTGTGTCTGTGAAGGGGTTCAGTGATGTGTGTGTATATGTGTGTGTCTGTGAAGGGGTTCAGTGATGTGTGTGTATATGTGTTTGTCTGTGAAGGGGTTCAGTGATGTGTGTGTATATGTGTGTGTCTGTGAAGGGGTTCAGTGATGTGTGTGTATATGTGTGTGTCTGTGAAGGGGTTCAGTGATGTGTGTGTATATGTGTGTGTCTGTGAAGGGGTTCAGTGATGTGTGTGTATATGTGTGTGTCTGTGAAGGGGTTCAGTGATGTGTGTGTGTGTTTGAAGGGCTGTGTGTGTATATGTGTGTGTCTGTGAAGGGGTTCAGTGATGTGTGTGTGTATATGTGTGTGTCTGTGAAGGGGTTCAGTTATGTGTGTGTATATGTGTGTGTCTGTGAAGGGGTTCAGTGTTGTGTGTGTATATGTGTGTGTCTGTGAAGGAGTTCAGTGATGTGTGTATATATGTGTGTGTCTGTGAAGGGGTTCAGTGATGTGTGTGTCTGTGAAGGGGTTCAGTGATGTGTGTGTATATGTGTGTGTCTGTGAAGGGGTTCAGTGATGTGTGTGTGTGTATATGTGTGTGTCTGTGAAGGGGTTCAGTGGTGTGTGTCTGTGAAGGGGTTCAGTGATGTGTGTGTATATGTGTGTGTCTGTGAAGGGGTTCAGTGATGTGTGTGTATATGTGTGTGTCTGTGAAGGGGTTCAGTGATGTGTGTGTATATGTGTGTGTCTGTGAAGGGGTTCAGTGATGTGTGTGTATATGTGTGTGTCTGTGAAGGGGTTCAGTGATGTGTGTGTATATGTGTGTGTGTGTGTATATGTGTGTGTCTGTGAAGGGGTTCAGTGATGTGTGTGTATATGTGTGTGTCTGTGAAGGGATTCAGTGATGTGTGTGTATATGTGTGTGTCTGTGAAGGGGTTCAGTGATGTGTGTGTATATGTGTGTGTCTGTGAAGGGGTTCAGTGAGGTGTGTGTATATGTGTGTGTCTGTGAAGGGGTTCAGTGATGTGTGTGTATATGTGTGTGTCTGTGAAGGGGTTCAGTGATGTGTGTGTATATGTGTGTGTCTGTGAAGGGGTTCAGTGTTGTGTGTGTATATGTGTGTGTCTGTGAAGGGGTTCAGTGATGTTTGTGTATATGTGTGTGTCTGTGAAGGGGTTCAGTGATGTGTGTGTATATGTGTGTGTCTGTGAAGGGGTTCAGTGATGTGTGTGTATATGTGTGTGTCTGTGAAGGGGTTCAGTGATGTGTGTGTATATGTGTGTGTCTATGAAGGGGTTCAGTGATGTGTGTGTATATGTGTGTGTCTGTGAAGGGGTTCAGTGATGTGTGTGTATATGTGTGTGTCTGTGAAGGGGTTCAGTGATGTGTGTGTATATGTGTGTGTCTGTGAAGGGGTTCAGTGATGTGTGTGTATATGTGTGTGTCTGTGAAGGGGTTCAGTGATGTGTGTGTATATGTGTGTGTCTGTGAAGGGGTTCAGTGATGTGTGTGTATATGTGTGTGTCTGTGAAGGGGTTCAGTGATGTGTGTGTATATGTGTGTGTCTGTGAAGGGGTTCAGTGATGTGTGTGTATATGTGTGTGTCTGTGAAGGGGTTCAGTGATGTGTGTGTATATGTGTGTGTCTGTGAAGGGGTTCAGTGATGTGTGTGTATATGTGTGTGTCTGTGAAGGAGTTCAGTGATGTGTGTATATATGTGTGTGTCTGTGAAGGGGTTCAGTGATGTTTGTGTATATGTGTGTGTCTGTGAAGGGGTTCAGTGATGTGTGTGTATATGTGTGTGTCTGTGAAGGGGTTCAGTGATGTGTGTGTATATGTGTGTGTCTGTGAAGGGGTTCAGTGATGTGTGTGTATATGTGTGTGTCTGTGAAGGGGTTCAGTGATGTGTGTGTATATGTGTGTGTCTGTGAAGGGATTCAGTGATGTGTGTGTATATGTGTGTGTCTGTGAAGGGGTTCAGTGATGTGTGTGTATATGTGTGTGTCTGTGAAGGGGTTCAGTGATGTGTGTGTATATGTGTGTGTCTGTGAAGGGGTTCAGTGATGTGTGTGTATATGTGTGTGTCTGTGAAGGGGTTCAGTGATGTGTGTGTATATGTGTGTGTCTGTGAAGGGGTTCAGTGATGTGTGTGTATATGTGTGTGTCTGTGAAGGGGTTCAGTGATGTGTGTGTATATGTGTGTGTCTGTGAAGGGGTTCAGTGATGTGTGTGTATATGTGTGTGTCTGTGAAGAGGTTCAGTGATGTGTGTGTATATGTGTGTGTCTGTGAAGGGGTTCAGTGATGTGTGTGTATATGTGTGTGTCTGTGAAGGGGTTCAGTGATGTGTGTGTATATGTGTGTGTCTGTGAAGGGGTTCAGTGATGTGTGTGTATATGTGTGTGTCTGTGAAGGGGTTCAGTGATGTGTGTGTGTGTTTGAAGGGCTGTGTGTGTATATGTGTGTGTCTGTGAAGGGGTTCAGTGATGTGTGTGTATATGTGTGTGTCTGTGAAGGGGTTCAGTTATGTGTGTGTATATGTGTGTGTCTGTGAAGGGGTTCAGTGTTGTGTGTGTATATGTGTGTGTCTGTGAAGGAGTTCAGTGATGTGTGTATATATGTGTGTGTCTGTGAAGGGGTTCAGTGATGTGTGTTTATATGTGTGTGTCTGTGAAGGGGTTCAGTGATGTGTGTGTATATGTGTGTGTCTGTGAAGGGGTTCAGTGATGTGTGTGTGTGTATATGTGTGTGTCTGTGAAGGGGTTCAGTGATGTGTGTGTATATGTGTGTGTCTGTGAAGGGGTTCAGTGATGTGTGTGTATATGTGTGTGTCTGTGAAGGGGTACAGTGATGTGTGTGTATATGTGTGTGTCTCTGAAGGGGTTCAGTGATGTGTGTGTATATGTGTGTGTCTGTGAAGGGGTTCAGTGATGTGTGTGTATATGTGTGTGTGTGTGTATATGTGTGTGTCTGTGAAGGGGTTCAGTGATGTGTGTGTGTGTGAAGGGCTGTGTGTGTATATGTTTGTGTCTGTGAAGGGGTTCAGTGATGTGTGTGTATATGTGTGTGTGTATATGTGTGTGTCTGTGAAGGGGTTCAGTGAAGTGTGTGTGTGAAGGGCTGTGTGTGTACGTGTCTGTGTGTGTATATATGTGCGTGTCTGTGAAGGGGTTCAGTGATGTGTGTGTATATGTGTGTGTCTGTGAAGGGGCTCAGTGATGTGTGTGTATATGTGTGTGTGTTTATATGTGTGTGTCTGTGAAGGGGTTCAGTGAGGTGTGTGTATATGTGTGTGTCTGTGAAGGGGTTCAGTGATGTGTGTGTATATGTGTGTGTCTGTGAAGGGGTTCAGTGATGTGTGTGTATATGTGTGTGTCTGTGAAGGGGTTCAGTGTTGTGTGTGTATATGTGTGTGTCTGTGAAGGGGTTCAGTGATGTTTGTGTATATGTGTGTGTCTGTGAAGGGGTTCAGTGATGTGTGTGTATATGTTTGTGTCTGTGAAGGGGTTCAGTGATGTGTGTGTATATGTGTGTGTCTGTGAAGGGGTTCAGTGATGTGTGTGTATATGTGTGTGTCTGTGAAGGGGTTCAGTGATGTGTGTGTATATGTGTGTGTCTGTGAAGGGGTTCAGTGATGTGTGTGTATATGTGTGTGTCTGTGAAGGGGTTCAGTGATGTGTGTGTATATGTGTGTGTCTGTGAAGGGGTTCAGTGATGTGTGTGTATATGTGTGTGTCTGTGAAGGGGTTCAGTGATGTGTGTGTATATGTGTGTGTCTGTGAAGGGGTTCAGTGATGTGTGTGTATATGTGTGTGTCTGTGAAGGGGTTCAGTGATGTGTGTGTATATGTGTGTGTCTGTGAAGGGGTTCAGTGATGTGTGTGTATATGTGTGTGTCTGTGAAGGGGTTCAGTGATGTGTGTGTATATGTGTGTGTCTGTGAAGGGGTTCAGTGATGTGTGTGTATATGTGTGTGTCTGTGAAGGGGTTCAGTGATGTGTGTGTATATGTGTTTGTCTGTGAAGGAGTTCAGTGATGTGTGTATATATGTGTGTGTCTGTGAAGGGGTTCAGTGATGTTTGTGTATGTGTGTGTGTCTGTGAAGGGGTTCAGTGATGTGTGTGTATATGTGTGTGTCTGTGAAGGGGTTCAGTGATGTGTGTGTATATGTGTGTGTCTGTGAAGGGGTTCAGTGATGTGTGTGTATATGTGTGTGTCTGTGAAGGGGTTCAGTGATGTGTGTGTATATGTGTGTGTCTGTGAAGGGATTCAGTGATGTGTGTGTATATGTGTGTGTCTGTGAAGGGGTTCAGTGAAGTGTGTGTATATGTGTGTGTCTGTGAAGGGGTTCAGTGATGTGTGTGTATATGTGTGTGTCTGTGAAGGGATTCAGTGATGTGTGTGTATATGTGTGTGTCTGTGAAGGGGTTCAGTGATGTGTGTGTATATGTGTGTGTCTGTGAAGGGGTTCAGTGATGTGTGTGTATATGTGTGTGTCTGTGAAGGGGTTCAGTGATGTGTGTGTATATGTGTGTGTCTGTGAAGGGGTTCAGTGATGTGTGTGTATATGTGTGTGTCTGTGAAGAGGTTCAGTGATGTGTGTGTATATGTGTGTGTCTGTGAAGGGGTTCAGTGATGTGTGTGTATATGTGTGTGTCTGTGAAGGGGTTCAGTGATGTGTGTGTATATGTGTGTGTCTGTGAAGGGGTTCAGTGATGTGTGTGTATATGTGTGTGTCTGTGAAGGGGTTCAGTGATGTGTGTGTATATGTGTGTGTCTGTGAAGGGGTTCAGTGATGTGTGTGTCTTTGTGTGTGTCTGTGAAGGGGTTCAGTGATGTGTGTGTGTGTTTGAAGGGCTGTGTGTGTATATGTGTGTGTCTGTGAAGGGGTTCAGTGATGTGTGTGTATATGTGTGTGTCTGTGAAGGGGTTCAGTTATGTGTGTGTATATGTGTGTGTCTGTGAAGGGGTTCAGTGTTGTGTGTGTATATGTGTGTGTCTGTGAAGGAGTTCAGTGATGTGTGTATATATGTGTGTGTCTGTGAAGGGGTTCAGTGATGTGTGTGTATATGTGTGTGTCTGTGAAGGGGTTCAGTGATGTGTGTGTATATGTGTGTGTCTGTGAAGGGGTTCAGTGATGTGTGTGTGTGTATATGTGTGTGTCTGTGAAGGGGTTCAGTGATGTGTGTGTATATGTGTGTGTCTCTGAAGGGGTTCAGTGATGTGTGTGTATATGTGTGTGTCTGTGAAGGGGTACAGTGATGTGTGTGTATATGTGTGTGTCTCTGAAGGGGTTCAGTGATGTGTGTGTATATGTGTGTGTCTGTGAAGGGGTTCAGTGATGTGTGTGTATATGTGTGTGTATGTGTATATGTGTGTGTCTGTGAAGGGGTTCAGTGATGTGTGTGTGTGTGAAGGGCTGTGTGTGTATATGTTTGTGTCTGTGAAGGGGTTCAGTGATGTGTGTGTATATGTGTGTGTCTGTGAAGGGGTTCAGTGATGTGTGTGTATATGTGTGTGTGTATATGTGTGTGTCTGTGAAGGGGTTCAGTGAAGTGTGTGTGTGAAGGGCTGTGTGTGTACGTGTCTGTGTGTGTATATATGTGCGTGTCTGTGAAGGGGTTCAGTGATGTGTGTGTATATGTGTGTGTCTGTGAAGGGGCTCAGTGATGTGTGTGTATATGTGTGTGTGTTTATATGTGTGTGTCTGTGAAGGGGTTCAGTGATGTGTGTGTTTGAAGGGCTGTGTGTGTATATGTGTGTGTCTGTGAAGGGGTTCAGTGATATGTGTGTGTGTTTGAAGGGCTGTGTGTGTATATGTGTGTGTCTGTGAAGGGGTTCAGTGATGTGTGTGTATATGTGTGTGTCTGTGAAGAGGTTCAGTGATGTGTGTGTATATGTGTGTGTCTGTGAAGGGGTTCAGTTATGTGTGTGCATATGTGTGTGTTTGTGAAGGGGTTCAGTGTTGTGTGTGTATATGTGTGTGTCTGTGAAGGGGTTCAGTGATGTTTGTGTATATGTGTGTGTCTGTGAAGGGGTTCAGTGATGTGTGTGTATATGTGTGTGTCTGTGAAGGGGTTCAGTGATGTGTGTGTATATGTGTGTGTCTGTGAAGGGGTTCAGTGATGTGTGTGTATATGTGTGTGTCTGTGAAGGGGTTCAGTGATGTGTGTGTATATGTGTGTGTCTGTGAAGGGGTTCAGTGATGTGTGTGTATATGTGTGTGTCTGTGAAGGGGTTCAGTGATGTGTGTGTATATGTGTGTGTCTGTGAAGGGGTTCAGTGATGTGTGTGTATATGTGTGTGTCTGTGAAGGGGTTCAGTGATGTGTGTGTATATGTGTGTGTCTGTGAAGGGGTTCAGTGATGTGTGTGTATATGTGTGTGTCTGTGAAGGAGTTCAGTGATGTGTGTATATATGTGTGTGTCTGTGAAGGGGTTCAGTGATGTTTGTGTATATGTGTGTGTCTGTGAAGGGGTTCAGTGATGTGTGTGTATATGTGTGTGTCTGTGAAGGGGTTCAGTGATGTGTGTGTATATGTGTGTGTCTGTGAAGGGGTTCAGTGATGTGTGTGTATATGTGTGTGTCTGTGAAGGGGTTCAGTGATGTGTGTGTATATGTGTGTGTCTGTGAAGGGGTTCAGTGATGTGTGTGTATATGTGTGTGTCTGTGAAGGGGTTCAGTGATGTGTGTGTGTGTTTGAAGGGCTGTGTGTGTATATGTGTGTGTCTGTGAAGGGGTTCAGTGATGTGTGTGTATATGTGTGTGTCTGTGAAGGGGTTCAGTTATGTGTGTGTATATGTGTGTGTCTGTGAAGGGGTTCAGTGTTGTGTGTGTATATGTGTGTGTCTGTGAAGGAGTTCAGTGATGTGTGTATATATGTGTGTGTCTGTGAAGGGGTTCAGTGATGTGTGTGTATATGTGTGTGTCTGTGAAGGGGTTCAGTGATGTGTGTGTATATGTGTGTGTCTGTGAAGGGGTTCAGTGATGTGTGTGTGTGTATATGTGTGTGTCTGTGAAGGGGTTCAGTGATGTGTGTGTATATGTGTGTGTCTGTGAAGGGGTTCAGTGATGTGTGTGTATATGTGTGTGTCTGTGAAGGGGTACAGTGATGTGTGTGTATATGTGTGTGTCTGTGAAGGGGTTCAGTGATGTGTGTGTATATGTGTGTGTCTGTGAAGGGGTTCAGTGATGTGTGTGTATATGTGTGTGTGTGTGTATATGTGTGTGTCTGTGAAGGGGTTCAGTGATGTGTGTGTATATGTGTGTGTCTGTGAAGGGATTCAGTGATGTGTGTGTATATGTGTGTGTCTGTGAAGGGGTTCAGTGATGTGTGTGTATATGTGTGTGTCTGTGAAGGGGTTCAGTGATGTGTGTGTATATGTGTGTGTCTGTGAAGGGGTTCAGTGATGTGTGTGTATATGTGTGTGTCTGTGAAGGGGTTCAGTGATGTGTGTGTATATGTGTGTGTCTGTGAAGGGGTTCAGTGTTGTGTGTGTATATGTGTGTGTCTGTGAAGGGGTTCAGTGATGTTTGTGTATATGTGTGTGTCTGTGAAGGGGTTCATTGATGTGTGTGTATATGTTTGTGTCTGTGAAGGGGTTCAGTGATGTGTGTGTATATGTGTGTGTCTGTGAAGGGGTTCAGTGATGTGTGTGTATATGTGTGTGTCTGTGAAGGGGTTCAGTGATGTGTGTGTATATGTGTGTGTCTGTGAAGGGGTTCAGTGATGTGTGTGTGTATGTGTGTGTCTGTGAAGGGGTTCAGTGATGTGTGTGTATATGTGTGTGTCTGTGAAGGGGTTCAGTGATGTGTGTGTATATGTGTGTGTCTGTGAAGGGGTTCAGTGATGTGTGTGTATATGTGTGTGTCTGTGAAGGGGTTCAGTGATGTGTGTGTATATGTGTGTGTCTGTGAAGGGGATCAGTGATGTGTGTGTATATGTGTGTGTCTGTGAAGGGGTTCAGTGATGTGTGTGTATATGTGTGTGTCTGTGAAGGGGTTCAGTGATGTGTGTGTATATGTGTGTGTCTGTGAAGGGGTTCAGTGATGTGTGTGTATATGTGTGTGTCTGTGAAGGGGTTCAGTGATGTGTGTGTATATGTGTGTGTCTGTGAAGGGGTTCAGTGATGTGTGTGTATATGTTTGTGTCTGTGAAGGGGTTCAGTGATGTGTGTGTATATGTGTGTGTCTGTGAAGGGGTTCAGTGATGTGTGTGTATATGTGTGTGTCTGTGAAGGGGTTCAGTGATGTGTGTGTATATGTGTGTGTCTGTGAAGGGGTTCAGTGATGTGTGTGTCTGTGAAGGGGTTCAGTGATGTGTGTGTATATGTGTGTGTCTGTGAAGGGGTTCAGTGATGTGTGTGTATATGTGTGTGTCTGTGAATGGATTCAGTGATGTGTGTGTATATTTGTGTGTCTGTGAAGGGGTTCAGTGATGTGTGTGTATATGTGTGTGTCTGTGAAGGGGTTCAGTGATGTGTGTGTATATGTGTGTGTCTGTGAAGGGGTTCAGTGATGTGTGTATGTATGTGTGTGTCTGTGAAGGGGTTCAGTGATGTGTGTGTATATGTTTGTGTCTGTGAAGGGGTTCAGTGATGTGTGTGTATATGTGTGTGTCTGTGAAGGGGTTCAGTGATGTGTGTGTATATGTGTGTGTCTGTGAAGGGGTTCAGTGATGTGTGTATATATGTGTGTGTCTGTGAAGGGGTTCAGTGATGTGTGTGTATATGTGTGTGTCTGTGAAGGGGTTCAGTGATGTGTGTGTATATGTGTGTGTCTGTGAAGGGGTTCAGTGGTGTGTGTGTATATGTGTTTGTCTGTGAAGGGGTTCAGTGATGTGTGTGTATATGTGTGTGTCTGTGAAGGGGTTCAGTGATGTGTGTGTCTTTGTGTGTGTCTGTGAAGGGGTTCAGTGATGTGTGTGTGTGTTTGAAGGGCTGTGTGTGTATATGTGTGTGTCTGTGAAGGGGTTCAGTGATGTGTGTGTATATGTGTGTGTCTGTGAAGGGGTTCAGTTATGTGTGTGTATATGTGTGTGTCTGTGAAGGGGTTCAGTGTTGTGTGTGTATATGTGTGTGTCTGTGAAGGAGTTCAGTGATGTGTGTATATATGTGTGTGTCTGTGAAGGGGTTCAGTGATGTGTGTGTATATGTGTGTGTCTGTGAAGGGGTTCAGTGATGTGTGTGTATATGTGTGTGTCTGTGAAGGGGTTCAGTGATGTGTGTGTGTGTATATGTGTGTGTCTGTGAAGGGGTTCAGTGATGTGTGTGTATATGTGTGTGTCTGTGAAGGGGTTCAGTGATGTGTGTGTATATGTGTGTGTCTGTGAAGGGGTACAGTGATGTGTGTGTATATGTGTGTGTCTCTGAAGGGGTTCAGTGATGTGTGTGTACATGTGTGTGTCTGTGAAGGGGTTCAGTGATGTGTGTGTATATGTGTGTGTATGTGTATATGTGTGTGTCTGTGAAGGGGTTCAGTGATGTGTGTGTGTGTGAAGGGCTGTGTGTGTATATGTTTGTGTCTGTGAAGGGGTTCAGTGATGTGTGTGTATATGTGTGTGTCTGTGAAGGGGTTCAGTGATGTGTGTGTATATGTGTGTGTGTATATGTGTGTGTCTGTGAAGGGGTTCAGTGAAGTGTGTGTGTGAAGGGCTGTGTGTGTACGTGTCTGTGTGTGTATATATGTGCGTGTCTGTGAAGGGGTTCAGTGATGTGTGTGTATATGTGTGTGTCTGTGAAGGGGCTCAGTGATGTGTGTGTATATGTGTGTGTGTTTATATGTGTGTGTCTGTGAAGGGGTTCAGTGATGTGTGTGTTTGAAGGGCTGTGTGTGTATATGTGTGTGTCTGTGAAGGGGTTCAGTGATATGTGTGTGTGTTTGAAGGGCTGTGTGTGTATATGTGTGTGTCTGTGAAGGGGTTCAGTGATGTGTGTGTATATGTGTGTGTCTGTGAAGAGGTTCAGTGATGTGTGTGTATATGTGTGTGTCTGTGAAGGGGTTCAGTTATGTGTGTGCATATGTGTGTGTTTGTGAAGGGGTTCAGTGTTGTGTGTGTATATGTGTGTGTCTGTGAAGGGGTTCAGTGATGTTTGTGTATATGTGTGTGTCTGTGAAGGGGTTCAGTGATGTGTGTGTATATGTGTGTGTCTGTGAAGGGGTTCAGTGATGTGTGTGTATATGTGTGTGTCTGTGAAGGGGTTCAGTGATGTGTGTGTATATGTGTGTGTCTGTGAAGGGGTTCAGTGATGTGTGTGTATATGTGTGTGTCTGTGAAGGGGTTCAGTGATGTGTGTGTATATGTGTGTGTCTGTGAAGGGGTTCAGTGATGTGTGTGTATATGTGTGTGTCTGTGAAGGGGTTCAGTGATGTGTGTGTATATGTGTGTGTCTGTGAAGGGGTTCAGTGATGTGTGTGTATATGTGTGTGTCTGTGAAGGGGTTCAGTGATGTGTGTGTATATGTGTGTGTCTGTGAAGGAGTTCAGTGATGTGTGTATATATGTGTGTGTCTGTGAAGGGGTTCAGTGATGTTTGTGTATATGTGTGTGTCTGTGAAGGGGTTCAGTGATGTGTGTGTATATGTGTGTGTCTGTGAAGGGGTTCAGTGATGTGTGTGTATATGTGTGTGTCTGTGAAGGGGTTCAGTGATGTGTGTGTATATGTGTGTGTCTGTGAAGGGGTTCAGTGATGTGTGTGTGTGTTTGAAGGGCTGTGTGTGTATATGTGTGTGTCTGTGAAGGGGTTCAGTGATGTGTGTGTATATGTGTGTGTCTGTGAAGGGGTTCAGTTATGTGTGTGTATATGTGGGTGTCTGTGAAGGGGTTCAGTGTTGTGTGTGTATATGTGTGTGTCTGTGAAGGAGTTCAGTGATGTGTGTATATATGTGTGTGTCTGTGAAGGGGTTCAGTGATGTGTGTGTATATGTGTGTGTCTGTGAAGGGATTCAGTGATGTGTGTGTATATGTGTGTGTCTGTGAAGGGGTTCAGTGATGTGTGTGTGTGTATATGTGTGTGTCTGTGAAGGGGTTCAGTGATGTGTGTGTATATGTGTGTGTCTGTGAAGGGGTTCAGTGATGTGTGTGTATATGTGTGTGTCTGTGAAGGGGTACAGTGATGTGTGTGTATATGTGTGTGTCTGTGAAGGGGTTCAGTGATGTGTGTGTATATGTGTGTGTCTGTGAAGGGGTTCAGTGATGTGTGTGTATATGTGTGTGTGTGTGTATATGTGTGTGTCTGTGAAGGGGTTCAGTGATGTGTGTGTATATGTGTGTGTCTGTGAAGGGATTCAGTGATGTGTGTGTATATGTGTGTGTCTGTGAAGGGGTTCAGTGATGTGTGTGTATATGTGTGTGTCTGTGAAGGGGTTCAGTGATGTGTGTGTATATGTGTGTGTCTGTGAAGGGGTTCAGTGATGTGTGTGTATATGTGTGTGTCTGTGAAGGGGTTCAGTGATGTGTGTGTATATGTGTGTGTCTGTGAAGGGGTTCAGTGTTGTGTGTGTATATGTGTGTGTCTGTGAAGGGGTTCAGTGATGTTTGTGTATATGTGTGTGTCTGTGAAGGGGTTCATTGATGTGTGTGTATATGTTTGTGTCTGTGAAGGGGTTCAGTGATGTGTGTGTATATGTGTGTGTCTGTGAAGGGGTTCAGTGATGTGTGTGTATATGTGTGTGTCTGTGAAGGGGTTCAGTGATGTGTGTGTATATGTGTGTGTCTGTGAAGGGGTTCAGTGATGTGTGTGTGTATGTGTGTGTCTGTGAAGGGGTTCAGTGATGTGTGTGTATATGTGTGTGTCTGTGAAGGGGTTCAGTGATGTGTGTGTATATGTGTGTGTCTGTGAAGGGGTTCAGTGATGTGTGTGTATATGTGTGTGTCTGTGAAGGGGTTCAGTGATGTGTGTGTATATGTGTGTGTCTGTGAAGGGGTTCAGTGATGTGTGTGTATGTGTGTGTGTCTGTGAAGGGGTTCAGTGATGTGTGTGTCTGTGAAGGGGTTCAGTGATGTGTGTGTATATGTGTGTGTCTGTGAAGGGGTTCAGTGATGTGTGTGTATATGTGTGTGTCTGTGAATGGATTCAGTGATGTGTGTGTATATTTGTGTGTCTGTGAAGGGGTTCAGTGATGTGTGTGTATATGTGTGTGTCTGTGAAGGGGTTCAGTGATGTGTGTGTATATGTGTGTGTCTGTGAAGGGGTTCAGTGATGTGTGTATGTATGTGTGTGTCTGTGAAGGGGTTCAGTGATGTGTGTGTATATGTTTGTGTCTGTGAAGGGATTCAGTGATGTGTGTGTATATGTGTGTGTCTGTGAAGGGGTTCAGTGATGTGTGTGTATATGTGTGTGTCTGTGAAGGGGTTCAGTGATGTGTGTGTATATGTGTGTGTCTGTGAAGGGATTCAGTGATGTGTGTGTATATGTGTGTGTCTGTGAAGGGGTTCAGTGATGTGTGTGTATATGTGTGTGTCTGTGAAGGGGTTCAGTGATGTGTGTGTATATGTGTGTGTCTGTGAAGGGGTTCAGTGATGTGTGTGTATATGTGTGTGTCTGTGAAGGGGTTCAGTGATGTGTGTGTATGTGTGTGTGTCTGTGAAGGGGTTCAGTGATGTGTGTGTATGTGTGTGTGTCTGTGAAGGGGTTCAGTGATGTGTGTGTATATGTGTGTGTCTGTGAAGGGGTTCAGTGATGTGTGTGTATATGTGTGTGTCTGTGAAGGGGTTCAGTGATGTGTGTGTATATGTGTGTGTCTGTGAAGGGGTTCAGTGATGTGTGTGTATATGTGTGTGTCTGTGAAGGGGTTCAGTGATGTGTGTGTATATGTGAAGGGGTTCAGTGATGTGTGTGTATATGTGTGTGTCTGTGAAGGGGTTCAGTGATGTGTGTATATGTGTGTGTCTGTGAAGGGGTTCAGTGATGTGTGTGTATATGTGTGTGTCTGTGAAGGGGTTCAGTGATGTGTGTGTATATGTGTGTGTCTGTGAAGGGGTTCAGTGATGTGTGTGTATATGTGTGTGTCTGTGAAGGGGTTCAGTGATGTGTGTGTATATGTGTGTGTCTGTGAAGGGGTTCAGTGATGTGTGTGTATATGTGTGTGTCTGTGAAGGGGTTCAGTGATGTGTGTGTATATGTGTGTGTCTCTGAAGGGGTTCAGTGATGTGTGTGTATATGTGTGTGTCTCTGAAGGGGTTCAGTGATGTGTGTGTATATGTGTGTGTGTGTATATGTGTGTGTCTGTGAAGGGGTACAGTGATGTGTGTGTATATGTGTGTGTCTGTGAAGGGGTTCAGTGATGTGTGTGTATATGTGTGTGTGTGTGTATATGTGTGTGTCTGTGAAGGGGTTCAGTGATGTGTGTGTGTGTGAAGGGCTGTGTGTGTATATGTTTGTGTCTGTGAAGGGGTTCAGTGATGTGTGTGTATATGTGTGTGTCTGTGAAGGGGTTCAGTGATGTGTGTGTATATGTGTGTGTGTATATGTGTGTGTCTGTGAAGGGGTTCAGTGAAGTGTGTGTGTGAAGGGCTGTGTGTGTACGTGTCTGTGTGTGTATATATGTGCGTGTCTGTGAAGGGGTTCAGTGATGTGTGTGTATATGTGTGTGTCTGTGAAGGGGCTCAGTGATGTGTGTGTATATGTGTGTGTGTTTATATGTGTGTGTCTGTGAAGGGGTTCAGTGATGTGTGTGTTTGAAGGGCTGTGTGTGTATATGTGTGTGTCTGTGAAGGGGTTCAGTGATGTGTGTGTATATGTGTGTGTCTGTGAAGAGGTTCAGTGATGTGTGTGTATATGTGTGTGTCTGTGAAGGGGTTCAGTTATGTGTGTGCATATGTGTGTGTTTGTGAAGGGGTTCAGTGTTGTGTGTGTATATGTGTGTGTCTGTGAAGGGGTTCAGTGATGTTTGTGTATATGTGTGTGTCTGTGAAGGGGTTCAGTGATGTGTGTGTATATGTGTGTGTCTGTGAAGGGGTTCAGTGATGTGTGTGTATATGTGTGTGTCTGTGAAGGGGTTCAGTGATGTGTGTGTATATGTGTGTGTCTGTGAAGGAGTTCAGTGATGTGTGTATATATGTGTGTGTCTGTGAAGGGGTTCAGTGATGTTTGTGTATATGTGTGTGTCTGTGAAGGGGTTCAGTGATGTGTGTGTATATGTGTGTGTCTGTGAAGGGGTTCAGTGATGTGTGTGTATATGTGTGTGTCTGTGAAGGGGTTCAGTGATGTGTGTGTATATGTGTGTGTCTGTGAAGGGGTTCAGTGATGTGTGTGTATATGTGTGTGTCTGTGAAGGGATTCAGTGATGTGTGTGTATATGTGTGTGTCTGTGAAGGGGTTCAGTGATGTGTGTGTATATGTGTGTGTCTGTGAAGGGGTTCAGTGATGTGTGTGTATATGTGTGTGTCTGTGAAGGGGTTCAGTGATGTGTGTGTATATGTGTGTGTCTGTGAAGGGGTTCAGTGATGTGTGTGTATATGTGTGTGTCTGTGAAGGGGTTCAGTGATGTGTGTGTATATGTGTGTGTCTGTGAAGGGGTTCAGTGATGTGTGTGTATATGTGTGTGTCTGTGAAGGGGTTCAGTGATGTGTGTGTATATGTGTGTGTCTGTGAAGGGGTTCAGTGATGTGTGTGTATATGTGTGTGTCTGTGAAGGGGTTCAGTGATGTGTGTGTATATGTGTGTGTCTGTGAAGGGGTTCAGTGATGTGTGTGTATATGTGTGTGTCTGTGAAGGGGTTCAGTGATGTGTGTGTATATGTGTGTGTCTGAAGGGGTTCAGTGATGTGTGTGTATATGTGTGTGTCTGTGAAGGGGTTCAGTGATGTGTGTGTATATGTGTGTGTCTGTGAAGGGGTTCAGTGATGTGTGTGTATATGTGTGTGTCTGTGAAGGGGTTCAGTGATGTGTGTGTATATGTGTGTGTCTGTGAAGGGGTTCAGTGATGTGTGTGTGTGTTTGAAGGGCTGTGTGTGTATATGTGTGTGTCTGTGAAGGGGTTCAGTGATGTGTGTGTATATGTTTGTGTCTGTGAAGGGATTCAGTGATGTGTGTGTATATGTGTGTGTCTGTGAAGGGGTTCAGTGATGTGTGTGTATATGTTTGTGTCTGTGAAGGGATTCAGTGATGTGTGTGTATATGTGTGTGTCTGTGAAGGGGTTCAGTGATGTGTGTGTATATGTGTGTGTCTGTGAAGGGGTTCAGTGATGTGTGTGTATATGTGTGTGTCTGTGAAGGGATTCAGTGATGTGTGTGTATATGTGTGTGTCTGTGAAGGGGCTCAGTGATGTGTGTGTATATGTGTGTGTCTGTGAAGGGGCTCAGTGATGTGTGTATATATGTGTGTGTCTGTGAAGGGGTTCAGTGATGTGTGTGTATATGTGTGTGTCTGTGAAGGGGTTCAGTGATGTGTGTGTATGTGTGTGTGTCTGTGAAGGGGTTCAGTGATGTGTGTGTATGTGTGTGTGTCTGTGAAGGGGTTCAGTGATGTGTGTGTATATGTGTGTGTCTGTGAAGGGGTTCAGTGATGTGTGTGTATATGTGTGTGTCTGTGAAGGGGTTCAGTGATGTGTGTGTATATGTGTGTGTCTGTGAAGGGGTTCAGTGATGTGTGTGTATATGTGTGTGTCTGTGAAGGGGTTCAGTGATGTGTGTGTATATGTGTGTGTCTGTGAAGGGGTTCAGTGATGTGTGTGTATATGTGTGTGTCTGTGAAGGGGTTCAGTGATGTGTGTGTATATGTGTGTGTCTGTGAAGGGGTTCAGTGATGTGTGTATATGTGTGTGTCTGTGAAGGGGTTCAGTGATGTGTGTGTATATGTGTGTGTCTGTGAAGGGGTTCAGTGATGTGTGTGTATATGTGTGTGTCTGTGAAGGGGTTCAGTGATGTGTGTGTATATGTGTGTGTCTGTGAAGGGGTTCAGTGATGTGTGTGTATATGTGTGTGTCTGTGAAGGGGTTCAGTGATGTGTGTGTATATGTGTGTGTCTGTGAAGGGGTTCAGTGATGTGTGTGTATATGTGTGTGTCTCTGAAGGGGTTCAGTGATGTGTGTGTATATGTGTGTGTCTCTGAAGGGGTTCAGTGATGTGTGTGTATATGTGTGTGTGTGTATATGTGTGTGTCTGTGAAGGGGTACAGTGATGTGTGTGTATATGTGTGTGTCTGTGAAGGGGTTCAGTGATGTGTGTGTATATGTGTGTGTCTGTGAAGGGGTTCAGTGATGTGTGTGTATATGTGTGTGTGTGTGTATATGTGTGTGTCTGTGAAGGGGTTCAGTGATGTGTGTGTGTGTGAAGGGCTGTGTGTGTATATGTTTGTGTCTGTGAAGGGGTTCAGTGATGTGTGTGTATATGTGTGTGTCTGTGAAGGGGTTCAGTGATGTGTGTGTATATGTGTGTGTGTATATGTGTGTGTCTGTGAAGGGGTTCAGTGAAGTGTGTGTGTGAAGGGCTGTGTGTGTACGTGTCCGTGTGTGTATATATGTGCGTGTCTGTGAAGGGGTTCAGTGATGTGTGTGTATATGTGTGTGTCTGTGAACGGGCTCAGTGATGTGTGTGTATATGTGTGTGTGTTTATATGTGTGTGTCTGTGAAGGGGTTCAGTGATGTGTGTGTTTGAAGGGCTGTGTGTGTATATGTGTGTGTCTGTGAAGGGGTTCAGTGATATGTGTGTGTGTTTGAAGGGCTGTGTGTGTATATGTGTGTGTCTGTGAAGGGGTTCAGTGATGTGTGTGTATATGTGTGTGTCTGTGAAGAGGTTCAGTGATGTGTGTGTATATGTGTGTGTCTGTGAAGGGGTTCAGTTATGTGTGTGCATATGTGTGTGTTTGTGAAGGGGTTCAGTGTTGTGTGTGTATATGTGTGTGTCTGTGAAGGGGTTCAGTGATGTTTGTGTATATGTGTGTGTCTGTGAAGGGGTTCAGTGATGTGTGTGTATATGTGTGTGTCTGTGAAGGGGTTCAGTGATGTGTGTGTATATGTGTGTGTCTGTGAAGGGGTTCAGTGATGTGTGTGTATATGTGTGTGTCTGTGAAGGAGTTCAGTGATGTGTGTATATATGTGTGTGTCTGTGAAGGGGTTCAGTGATGTTTGTGTATATGTGTGTGTCTGTGAAGGGGTTCAGTGATGTGTGTGTATATGTGTGTGTCTGTGAAGGGGTTCAGTGATGTGTGTGTATATGTGTGTGTCTGTGAAGGGGTTCAGTGATGTGTGTGTATATGTGTGTGTCTGTGAAGGGGTTCAGTGATGTGTGTGTATATGTGTGTGTCTGTGAAGGGATTCAGTGATGTGTGTGTATATGTGTGTGTCTGTGAAGGGGTTCAGTGATGTGTGTGTATATGTGTGTGTCTGTGAAGGGGTTCAGTGATGTGTGTGTATATGTGTGTGTCTGTGAAGGGGTTCAGTGATGTGTGTGTATATGTGTGTGTCTGTGAAGGGGTTCAGTGATGTGTGTGTATATGTGTGTGTCTGTGAAGGGGTTCAGTGATGTGTGTGTATATGTGTGTGTCTGTGAAGGGGTTCAGTGATGTGTGTGTATATGTGTGTGTCTGTGAAGGGGTTCAGTGATGTGTGTGTATATGTGTGTGTCTGTGAAGGGGTTCAGTGATGTGTGTGTATATGTGTGTGTCTGTGAAGGGGTTCAGTGATGTGTGTGTATATGTGTGTGTCTGTGAAGGGGTTCAGTGATGTGTGTGTATATGTGTGTGTCTGTGAAGGGGTTCAGTGATGTGTGTGTATATGTGTTTGTCTGTGAAGGGGTTCAGTGATGTGTGTGTATATGTGTGTGTCTGTGAAGGGGTTCAGTGATGTGTGTGTATATGTGTGTGTCTGTGAAGGGGTTCAGTGATGTGTGTGTATACGTGTGTGTGTCTGTGAAGGGGTTCAGTGATGTGTGTGTGTGTTTGAAGGGCTGTGTGTGTATATGTGTGTGTCTGTGAAGGGGTTCAGTGATGTGTGTGTATATGTGTGTGTCTGTGAAGGGGTTCAGTTATGTATGTGTATATGTGTGTGTCTGTGAAGGGGTTCAGTGTTGTGTGTGTATATGTGTGTGTCTGTGAAGGGGTTCAGTGATGTGTGTGTATATGTGTGTGTCTGTGAAGGGGTTCAGTGATGTGTGTGTATATGTGTGTGTCTGTGAAGGGGTTCAGTGATGTGTGTGTATATGTGTGTGTCTGTGAAGGGGTTCAGTGATGTGTGTGTGTGTATATGTGTGTGTCTGTGAAGGGGTTCAGTGATGTGTGTGTATATGTGTGTGTCTGTGAAGGGGTTCAGTGCTGTGTGTGTATATGTGTGTGTCTGTGAAGGGGTACAGTGATGTGTGTGTATATGTGTGTGTCTGTGAAGGGGTTCAGTGATGTGTGTGTATATGTGTGTGTCTGTGAAGGGGTTCAGTGATGTGTGTGTATATGTGTGTGTGTGTGTATATGTGTGTGTCTGTGAAGGGGTTCAGTGATGTGTGTGTATATGTGTGTGTCTGTGAAGGGATTCAGTGATGTGTGTGTATATGTGTGTGTCTGTGAAGGGGTTCAGTGATGTGTGTGTATATGTGTGTGTCTGTGAAGGGGTTCAGTGAGGTGTGTGTATATGTGTGTGTCTGTGAAGGGGTTCAGTGATGTGTGTGTATATGTGTGTGTCTGTGAAGGGGTTCAGTGATGTGTGTGTATATGTGTGTGTCTGTGAAGGGGTTCAGTGTTGTGCGTGTATATGTGTGTGTCTGTGAAGGGGTTCAGTGATTGTGTATATGTGTGTGTCTGTGAAGGGGTTCAGTGATGTGTGTGTATATGTGTGTGTCTGTGAAGGGGTTCAGTGATGTGTGTGTATATGTGTGTGTCTGTGTAGGGGTTCAGTGATGTGTGTGTATATGTGTGTGTCTGTGAAGGGGTTCAGTGATGTGTGTGTATATGTGTGTGTCTGTGAAGGGATTCAGTGATGTGTGTGTATATGTGTGTGTCTGTGAAGGGGTTCAGTGATGTGTGTGTATATGTGTGTGTCTGTGAAGGGGTTCAGTGATGTGTGTGTATATGTGTGTGTCTGTGAAGGGGTTCAGTGATGTGTGTGTATATGTGTGTGTCTGTGAAGGGGTTCAGTGATGTGTGTGTATATGTGTGTGTCTGTGAAGGGGTTCAGTGATGTGTGTGTATATGTGTGTGTCTGTGAAGGGGTTCAGTGATGTGTGTGTATATGTGTGTGTCTGTGAAGGGGTTCAGTGATGTGTGTGTATATGTGTGTGTCTGTGAAGGGGTTCAGTGATGTGTGTGTATATGTGTGTGTCTGTGAAGGGGTTCAGTGATGTGTGTGTATATGTGTGTGTCTGTGAAGGGGTTCAGTGATGTGTGTGTATATGTGTGTGTCTGTGAAGGGGTTCAGTGATGTGTGTGTATATGTGTTTGTCTGTGAAGGGGTTCAGTGATGTGTGTGTATATGTGTGTGTCTGTGAAGGGGTTCAGTGATGTGTGTGTATATGTGTGTGTCTGTGAAGGGGTTCAGTGATGTGTGTGTATATGTGTGTGTCTGTGAAGGGGTTCAGTGATGTGTGTGTGTGTTTGAAGGGCTGTGTGTGTATATGTGTGTGTCTGTGAAGGGGTTCAGTGATGTGTGTGTATATGTGTGTGTCTGTGAAGGGGTTCAGTTATGTGTGTGTATATGTGTGTGTCTGTGAAGGGGTTCAGTGTTGTGTGTGTATATGTGTGTGTCTGTGAAGGGGTTCAGTGATGTGTGTGTATATGTGTGTGTCTGTGAAGGGGTTCAGTGATGTGTGTGTATATGTGTGTGTCTGTGAAGGGGTTCAGTGATGTGTGTGTGTGTATATGTGTGTGTCTGTGAAGGGGTTCAGTGATGTGTGTGTATATGTGTGTGTCTGTGAAGGGGTTCAGTGATGTGTGTGTATATGTGTGTGTCTGTGAAGGGGTACAGTGATGTGTGTGTATATGTGTGTGTCTGTGAAGGGGTTCTGTGATGTGTGTGTATATGTGTGTGTCTGTGAAGGGGTTCAGTGATGTGTGTGTATATGTGTGTGTGTGTGTATATGTGTGTGTCTGTGAAGGGGTTCAGTGATGTGTGTGTATATGTGTGTGTCTGTGAAGGGATTCAGTGATGTGTGTGTATATGTGTGTGTCTGTGAAGGGGTTCAGTGATGTGTGTGTATATGTGTGTGTCTGTGAAGGGGTTCAGTGATGTGTGTGTATATGTGTGTGTCTGTGAAGGGGTTCAGTGATGTGTGTGTATATGTGTTTGTCTGTGAAGGGGTTCAGTGATGTGTGTGTATATGTGTGTGTCTGTGAAGGGGTTCAGTGATGTGTGTGTATATGTGTGTGTCTGTGAAGGGGTTCAGTGATGTGTGTGTATATGTGTGTGTCTGTGAAGGGGTTCAGTGATGTGTGTGTGTGTTTGAAGGGCTGTGTGTGTATATGTCTGTGTCTGTGAAGGGGTTCAGTGATGTGTGTGTATATGTGTGTGTCTGTGAAGGGGTTCAGTTATGTGTGTGTATATGTGTGTGTCTGTGAAGGGGTTCAGTGTTGTGTGTGTATATGTGTGTGTCTGTGAAGGGGTTCAGTGATGTGTGTGTATATGTGTGTGTCTGTGAAGGGGTTCAGTGATGTGTGTGTATATGTGTGTGTCTGTGAAGGGGTTCAGTGATGTGTGTGTGTGTATATGTGTGTGTCTGTGAAGGGGTTCAGTGATGTGTGTGTATATGTGTGTGTCTGTGAAGGGGTTCAGTGATGTGTGTGTATATGTGTGTGTCTGTGAAGGGGTACAGTGATGTGTGTGTATATGTGTGTGTCTGTGAAGGGGTTCTGTGATGTGTGTGTATATGTGTGTGTCTGTGAAGGGGTTCAGTGATGTGTGTGTATATGTGTGTGTGTGTGTATATGTGTGTGTCTGTGAAGGGGTTCAGTGATGTGTGTCTATATGTGTGTGTCTGTGAAGGGATTCAGTGATGTGTGTGTATATGTGTGTGTCTGTGAAGGGGTTCAGTGATGTGTGTGTATATGTGTGTGTCTGTGAAGGGGTTCAGTGAGGTGTGTGTATATGTGTGTGTCTGTGAAGGGGTTCAGTGATGTGTGTGTATATGTGTGTGTCTGTGAAGGAGTTCAGTGATGTGTGTGTATATGTGTGTGTCTGTGAAGGGGTTCAGTGATGTGTGTGTATATGTGTGTGTGTGTGTATATGTGTGTGTCTGTGAAGGGGTTCAGTGATGTGTGTGTATATGTGTGTGTCTGTGAAGGGATTCAGTGATGTGTGTGTATATGTGTGTGTCTGTGAAGGGGTTCAGTGATGTGTGTGTATATGTGTGTGTCTGTGAAGGGGTTCAGTGAGGTGTGTGTATATGTGTGTGTCTGTGAAGGGGTTCAGTGATGTGTGTGTATATGTGTGTGTCTGTGAAGGGGTTCAGTGATGTGTGTGTATATGTGTGTGTCTGTGAAGGGGTTCAGTGTTGTGCGTGTATATGTGTGTGTCTGTGAAGGGGTTCAGTGATTGTGTATATGTGTGTGTCTGTGAAGGGGTTCAGTGATGTGTGTGTATATGTGTGTGTCTGTGAAGGGGTTCAGTGATGTGTGTGTATATGTGTGTGTCTGTGAAGGGGTTCAGTGATGTGTGTGTATATGTGTGTGTCTGTGAAGGGGTTCAGTGATGTGTGTGTATATGTGTGTGTCTGTGAAGGGATTCAGTGATGTGTGTGTATATGTGTGTGTCTGTGAAGGGGTTCAGTGATGTGTGTGTATATGTGTGTGTCTGTGAAGGGGTTCAGTGATGTGTGTGTATATGTGTGTGTCTGTGAAGGGGTTCAGTGATGTGTGTGTATATGTGTGTGTCTGTGAAGGGGTTCAGTGATGTGTGTGTATATGTGTGTGTCTGTGAAGGGGTTCAGTGATGTGTGTGTATATGTGTGTGTCTGTGAAGGGGTTCAGTGATGTGTGTGTATATGTGTGTGTCTGTGAAGGGGTTCAGTGATGTGTGTGTATATGTGTGTGTCTGTGAAGGGGTTCAGTGATGTGTGTGTATATGTGTGTGTCTGTGAAGGGGTTCAGTGATGTGTGTGTATATGTGTGTGTCTGTGAAGGGGTTCAGTGATGTGTGTGTATATGTGTGTGTCTGTGAAGGGGTTCAGTGATGTGTGTGTATATGTGTTTGTCTGTGAAGGGGTTCAGTGATGTGTGTGTATATGTGTGTGTCTGTGAAGGGGTTCAGTGATGTGTGTGTATATGTGTGTGTCTGTGAAGGGGTTCAGTGATGTGTGTGTATATGTGTGTGTCTGTGAAGGGGTTCAGTGATGTGTGTGTGTGTTTGAAGGGCTGTGTGTGTATATGTCTGTGTCTGTGAAGGGGTTCAGTGATGTGTGTGTATATGTGTGTGTCTGTGAAGGGGTTCAGTTATGTGTGTGTATATGTGTGTGTCTGTGAAGGGGTTCAGTGTTGTGTGTGTATATGTGTGTGTCTGTGAAGGGGTTCAGTGATGTGTGTGTATATGTGTGTGTCTGTGAAGGGGTTCAGTGATGTGTGTGTATATGTGTGTGTCTGTGAAGGGGTTCAGTGATGTGTGTGTATATGTGTGTGTCTGTGAAGGGGTTCAGTGATGTGTGTGTGTGTATATGTGTGTGTCTGTGAAGGGGTTCAGTGATGTGTGTGTATATGTGTGTGTCTGTGAAGGGGTTCAGTGATGTGTGTGTATATGTGTGTGTCTGTGAAGGGGTACAGTGATGTGTGTGTATATGTGTGTGTCTGTGAAGGGGTTCTGTGATGTGTGTGTATATGTGTGTGTCTGTGAAGGGGTTCAGTGATGTGTGTGTATATGTGTGTGTGTGTGTATATGTGTGTGTCTGTGAAGGGGTTCAGTGATGTGTGTGTATATGTGTGTGTCTGTGAAGGGATTCAGTGATGTGTGTGTATATGTGTGTGTCTGTGAAGGGGTTCAGTGATGTGTGTGTATATGTGTGTGTCTGTGAAGGGGTTCAGTGAGGTGTGTGTATATGTGTGTGTCTGTGAAGGGGTTCAGTGATGTGTGTGTATATGTGTGTGTCTGTGAAGGGGTTCAGTGATGTGTGTGTATATGTGTGTGTCTGTGAAGGGGTTCAATGTTGTGTGTGTATATGTGTGTGTCTGTGAAGGGGTTCAGTGATGTTTGTGTATATGTGTGTGTCTGTGAAGGGGTTCAGTGATGTGTGTGTATATGTTTGTGTCTGTGAAGGGGTTCAGTGATGTGTGTGTATATGTGTGTGTCTGTGAAGGGGTTCAGTGATGTGTGTGTATATGTGTGTGTCTGTGAAGGGGTTCAGTGATGTGTGTGTATATGTGTGTGTCTGTGAAGGGGTTCAGTGATGTGTGTGTATATGTGTGTGTCTGTGAAGGGGTTCAGTGATGTGTGTGTATATGTGTGTGTCTGTGAAGGGGTTCAGTGATGTGTGTGTATATGTGTGTGTCTGTGAAGGGGTTCAGTGATGTGTGTGTATATGTGTGTGTCTGTGAAGGGGTTCAGTGATGTGTGTGTATATGTGTGTGTCTGTGAAGGGGTTCAGTGATGTGTGTGTATATGTGTGTGTCTGTGAAGGGGTTCAGTGATGTGTGTGTATATGTGTGTGTCTGTGAAGGGGTTCAGTGATGTGTGTGTATATGTGTGTGTCTGTGAAGGGGTTCAGTGATGTGTGTGTATATGTGTGTGTCTGTGAAGGGGTTCAGTGATGTGTGTGTATATGTGTGTGTCTGTGAAGGGGTTCAGTGATGTGTGTGTATATGTGTGTGTCTGTGAAGGGGTTCAGTGATGTGTGTGTATATGTGTGTGTCTGTGAAGGGGTTCAGTGATGTGTGTGTATATGTGTGTGTCTGTGAAGGGGTTCAGTGATGTGTGTGTATATGTGTGTGTCTGTGAAGGGGTTCAGTGATGTGTGTGTATATGTGTGTGTGTGTATATGTGTGTGTCTGTGAAGGGGTTCAGTGATGTGTGTGTATATGTGTGTGTCTGTGAAGGGGTTCAGTGATGTGTGTGTATATGTGTGTGTGTGTATATGTGTGTGTCTGTGAAGGGGTTCAGTGATGTGTGTGTATATGTGTGTGTCTGTGAAGGGGTTCAGTGATGTGTGTGTATATGTGTGTGTCTGTGAAGGGGTTCAGTGATGTGTGTGTATATGTGTGTGTCTGTGAAGGGGTTCAGTGATGTGTGTGTATATGTGTGTGTCTGTGAAGGGGTTCAGTGATGTGTGTGTATATGTGTGTGTCTGTGAAGGGGTTCAGTGATGTGTGTGTATATGTGTGTGTCTGTGAAGGGGTTCAGTGATGTGTGTGTATATGTTTGTGTCTGTGAAGGGGTTCAGTGATGTGTGTGTATATGTGTGTGTCTGTGAAGGGGTTCAGTGATGTGTGTGTATATGTGTGTGTCTGTGAAGGGGTTCAGTGATGTGTGTGTATATGTGTGTGTCTGTGAAGGGGTTCAGTGATGTGTGTGTATATGTGTGTGTCTGTGAAGGGGTTTAGTGATGTGTGTGTATATGTGTGTGTGTGTATATGTGTGTGTCTGTGAAGGGGTTCAGTGATGTGTGTGTATATGTGTGTGTCTGTGAAGGGGTTCAGTGATGTGTGTGTATATGTGTGTGTGTGTATATGTGTGTGTCTGTGAAGGGGTTCAGTGATGTGTGTGTATATGTGTGTGTCTGTGAAGGGGTTCAGTGATGTGTGTGTATATGTGTGTGTCTGTGAAGGGGTTCAGTGATGTGTGTGTATATGTGTGTGTCTGTGAAGGGGTTCAGTGATGTGTGACACCTTTTCCCCTGCTCTTTGCCATCGCGAAATGGCCATTGAGGAATCACTGGGCCCCGAGAGTGCAGGGAGAGGAATTATTTTTGTTACGTCTCTCCCCGAGGATCAAGAAGGATCCATTTTACATGAAGCAGGGGAGGGACCGGGTGAGGATTTATATTTAAATGGTGTCTCCCTCCAGTTTGTGCAATTTGCACAGTGACACAATCAGATTCTGTCACAGGTGATGCAGCAAAAAAGAGGCAGTGAGATATTGAGCGAGAGACTGCGCGGGTCGAAGCATCTCTCTGTGCAGTGCGAAAGAGAGAGAGAGATACAGGGCAGAAAAGGAGAGGGAGGGAAAAGCCTATCAACCTATCTGTATATTGAGGGGAGCGAGTGAAGGGGCAGCTAGTGAGAGCCCAGAATATCTCAGCTCTCCACCTCTCTTCGAGGATGCTGTGTGTGCAATGATCTGTCAGGCGGCTTTCATTCTGCTGATGCGGTGATTTTACAATCGCATGCTGAGTTCGGTTCTGAAAACAGCAAGGGCTGTGTCTCCTGCAGTATCTGGCTGACATTTTGTGACTCTCTCTCTCTCTCTCTCTCTCTCTGTCCCTCTCACTCTCTCCCTGACTCCCTCTCTCTTTCTCCCCATCTTTGTCCCTGTGTCTCACACCCACCCTCTCTCTCCGTCTCCGTCTCTGTCGCTTTCTGTCTATCTCTCCCTGTCTCTGTCTGCCTCATTTGTGTGCATTGCTCCCCCTCTCTCTTTCTCCTTCCTGCACTGTCTCTATCTTTCCCTCCCTCTCTCTCTCTCTCTCTCTCTCCCCCTCCCTCTCTCTCTCTCCCTCCCCACTCTCTCTCCCTCCCCACTCTCTCTCTCCCCCTCCCCTCTCTTTCTCCCTCCCCCTCTCTCTCTCCCTCCCTCTCTCTCTCTCCTTCCCTCTCTCGCCATCCAGCTCCTGATACGGGAGCTGCCGAGTGAAACCTCCCCCCCACCCCCCCAAACGCGTCGTGACCCCCGACCCGAGACCCCCCGCCGCCAAGATGAACTACCTGAGGCGCCGGCTGTCCGACAGCAACTTCATGGCCAACCTGCCCAACGGTTACATGACGGACCTTCAGCGTCCCGATCCCGTGCAGCCCCCGCCCTCGGTAGTGACCGTGCCGGCGGCTGCCCCCTCGGCAGCCCCTCCTCTGCCGGAGGCGGCTTCTTCTCATCCATCTCGAACGCCGTGAAGCAAACGACAGCTGCTTTCAGTGACCAGGTCACCGGGGGCCCGGCCAAGGTCAAGATCCTCTTGGTCATCGATGAACCGCACACTGATTGGTGAGTACTGACCCTCGAACTTCCCTACGACCCCCACCACCACCACGCTCTCCACCCGACCACTTACCGACCACTTACCCTCCCTCCCACCTCCTCCCATCCCCTTCCCCCTCTCCCCTCCCCTCCCTCTCCCCTCCCCTCCTCCTCCCTCCCTCTCTCCCCTCCCCTCCTCCTCCCTCCCTCTCTCCCCTCCCCTCCCTCTCCCCTCCCCTCCTCCTCCCTCCCTCTCCCCTCCCCTCCCCTCTCTCCCCTCCCCTCCTCCTCCCTCCCTCTCCCCTCCCTCTCCCCTCCCCCCTCCCTCTCCCCTCCCCCCTCCCTCTCCCCTCGCCCCTCCCTCTCCCCTCCACCCTCCCTCTCCCCTCCATCTCTCCACCCTCGCCCTTCCTCACTCTCCCTCGCCCTCCCTCACCCTCTTCTCCCCTCCCCTCCCTCCCTGTCCTATCCCCTCCCCTCCCTCCCCTCCCATCCGCTCCCCTCCCCTCCCTCCCTCTCCCCTCCCCTCCCTCCCTCTCCCCCCGCACTCTCCACCGACCACTCTCCCTCCACTCCCTTCCTCTCCCTACCCCTCTCTCCCTCCACTTCCTCCCCCTCCGTTCCTCCCTCTCCCTCCCCACCCCTCCTTCTCCCTTCCCTCGTCTTTCTCCCCCCTCCCCTTCCCTCCTGCCCTCTCACCTCCCTCCCCCTGCTCCCTCCCACTCACTCTCCCTCTCTCCTCCCATTCCCCTCCCTCTCCCCCGGCCTCCACGCAACCACACTCCCTCCACTCCCTTCCTCTTCCTCTCCCTCCCCCTCTCCTCCCCTCCACCCCCTCTCCTCCCCTCCACCCCCTCTCCTCTCCCTCCCTCTTCCTCTCCCTCCCCTCCACTCCCTTCCTCTCCCTCCCCCACCCCTCCTCTCCCTCCCTCTCCCTCTGTCCCACCCCGCTTCCCTCTCCCTCCTTCCCTCTCCCTCCTTCCCTCTCCCTCCTTCCCTCTCCCTCCTTCCCTCTCCCTCCTTCCCTCTCCCTCTCCCTCCTTCCCTCTCCTCCTTCCCTCTCCCTCCTTCCCTCTCCCTCCTTCCCTCTCCCTCCTCCCCTCTCCCTCCTCCCCTCTCCCTCCTCCCCTCTCCCTCCTCCTCCTTCCCTCCTCCTCCTTCCCTCCCCCTCCTTCCCTCCCCCTCCTTCCCTCCCCTCCTTCCCTCCCCCTCCTTCCCTCCCCCTCCTTCCCTCCCCTCCTTCCCTCCCCCTCCTTCCCTCCCCCTCCTTCCCTCCCCTCCTTCCTCCCCCTCCTTCCCTCCCCCTCCTTCCCTCCCCCTCCTTCCCTCCCCCTCCTTCCCTCCCCCTCCTTCCCTCCCCCTCCTTCCCTCTCCCTCCTTCCCTCTCCCTCCTTCCCTCTCCCTCCTTCCCTCTCCCTCCTTCCCTCTCCCTCCTTCCCTCTCCCTCCTTCCTCTCCCTCCTTCCCTCTCCCTCCTTCCCTCTCCCTCCTTCCCTCTCCCTCCTTCCTCTCCCTCCTTCCCACTCCCTCCTTCCCACTCCCTCCTTCCCACTCCCTCCTTCCCACTCCCTCCTTCCCACTCCCTCCTTCCCACTCCCTCCTTCCCACTCCCTCCTTCCCACTCCCTCCTTCCCACTCCTCCTTCCCACTCCCTCCTTCCCACTCCCTCCTTCCCACTCCCTCCTTCCCACTCCCTCCTTCCCACTCCCTCCTTCCCCTCCCTCCTTCCCACTCCCTCCTTCCCACTCCCTCTCTCCCACTCCCTCTCCTATCCTCTCTCCTCCCCTCCCTCTGCCCCACCCTCTCTCACCCCACCCCACAATCCCACCCTTCCTCCTGTTCTCTCCCACACCTCTCTTGCCCTCCCTCGCTCGCCCCTCCCTCTGTCCCTCTCTCCCCACCCCTCCAGTTGCCATGCCGACACCCTCGCGGAGTGGAGGGAGGGTGAGGCACTGCTGGCGATGTCCTTTCACTTTTTGCTGGTCTGAGAAGGTCGAAGGTCACACCGGGAGTCAGGCCCAGGACGGGTGCGGTCACTCCAATGCAGTTGCCCCCTTCGCTGGGTAACACCGAGCTCATCTGCCAGGGACCACCAGCTGCCCCCACCTCACCCATCGGGAGCCTGGCATCCCTCCCCCCACACCCCCACCTCCCCTCAGGGGCAGGAAGATCCCGGCCCTGACACTGTCTGAGGCTGTCGGCAGCTGGAGGGTGAGGCAGGAGCTGTAGTCAATCGGAGTGACCCGGGTTAGTGAGGGGAGAAAAAGCAGACAGGGCTTGCCCCTCCTGCTCAACAAAGAGTCAGGCCAGATGACTGGAAGGTCCTGTCCGTGAAACAGGTGAGGGGGTGAGGGTGAGGCTGTATTTATGTGCATTGTTGTTAGTGTGTGTGTTTGTGAGGGTGTATGTGGGTGTACGTGTGAGAATGTGTGTCAGTGAGAGAGAATTTGTGAGTGTACGTGAGGATTTGTGCGTGTGTGTATAAGTGTGTATGACTATGTGTGTGTGGGTTTGAGTGTGTGTGCGTCAGGGTATATGTGAGGGTTTGTGTGTGTGAATGTGTGTTTCTAAAGGTTTGTGTATGAGTGTGTGCCTGTCTGGGTTTGTGTGTGTGAGGGATTGTGTGTGCGACTGTGAGTGTGTGTGAGGGTTTGTGTGAGTGTGTGTTTGTGAGTGTGAGGATTTGTGTGTGTGTCTGTGTGTGTGTGAGCGTTTGTGTGTGAGTATGAGGGTTTGTCTGTGAGTGTGTGAGGGTTTGTCTGTGAGGGTTTGTGTGAATGTGTGAGGGTTTGTGTGAGTGTCTGTGAGTGTGTGAGGGTTTGTGTGAGTGTGTGAGGGTTTGTGTGAGTGTCTGTGAGTGTGTGAGGGTTTGTGTGAGTGTGTGAGGGTTTGTGTGAGTGTCTGTGAGTGTGTGAGGGTTTGTGTGAGGGTTTGTGTGAGTGTGTGAGGGTTTGTGTGAGTGTCTGTGAGTGTGTGAGGGTTTGTGTGAGTGTGTGAGGGTTTGTGTGAGTGTCTGTGAGTGTGTGAGGGTTAGTGTGTGTGTGTCTGAGCGTTTGTGTGTGAGTATGAGGGTTTGTCTGTGAGTGTGTGAGTGTCTGTGAGTGTGTGAGGGTTTGTGTGAGTGTGTGAGGGTTTGTGTGAGTGTCTGTGAGTGTGTGAGGGTTTGTGTGAGTGTCTGTGAGTGTGTGAGGGTTTGTGTGTGAGTGTCTGTGAGTGTGTGAGGGTTTGTGTGAGTGTCTGTGAGTCTGTGAGTCTGTGAGTGTGTGAGTCTGTGAGTGTGTGAGTGTGTGAGTGTCTGTGAGTGTGTGAGGGTTTGTGTGTGAGTGTGTGAGGGTTTGTGTGAGTGTCTGTGAGTGTGTGAGGGTTTGTGTGAGTGTCTGTGAGTGTCTGTGAGTGTCTGTGAGTGTCTGTGAGTGTCTGTGAGTGTGTGAGTGTCTGTGAGTGTGTGAGGGTTTGTGAGTGTGTGAGGGTTTGTGAGAGTGTCTGTGAGTGTGTGAGGGTTTGTGTGTGAGTGTCTGTGAGTGTGTGAGGGTTTGTGTGTGAGTGTCTGTGAGTGTGTGAGGGTTTGTGTGAGTGTGTGAGTGTCTGTGAGTGTGTGAGTGTGTGAGTGTCTGTGAGTGTGTGAGGGTTTGTGTGAGTGTCTGTGAGTGTGTGAGGGTTTGTGTGTGAGTGTCTGTGAGTGTGTGAGGGTTTGTGTGAGTGTCTGTGTGTGTGTGAGTGTCTGTGAGTGTGTGAGGGTTTGTGTGAGTGTCTGTGAGTGTGTGAGTGTCTGTGAGGGTTTGTGTGTGAGTGTCTGTGAGTGTGTGAGGGTTTGTGTGAGTGTCTGAGTGTGTGAGTGTGTGAGGGTTTGTGTGTGAGTGTCTGTGAGTGTGTGAGGGTTTGTGTGTGAGTGTCTGTGAGTGTGTGAGGGTTTGTGTGTGAGTGTCTGTGAGTGTGTGAGGGTTTGTGTGAGTGTCTGTGAGTGTGTGAGTGTCTGTGAGTGTGTGAGTGTCTGTGAGTGTGTGAGGGTTTGTGAGAGTGTCGGTGAGTGTCTGTGAGTGTGTGAGTGTCTGTGAGTGTGTGAGGGTTTGTGTGAGAGTGTGAGAGTGTGTGAGTGTCTGTGAGTGCACATGAGTATGTAGATGTATATATTCCAAACTGATCATAGTGGGGTAATAGATCCTGTAGTGTTTATTCAGGGTTCCTCATAAAGTCTGGTGAGTTTTGTTGATTTGTTCTTGGGATGTGGGCGTCGCTGGCCAGGCCAGCATTTACTGCCCATCCCTAATTGCCCTTGAGAAGGTGGTGGTGAGCTGCCATCTTGAACCGCTGCAGTCCGTGTGGGGTAGGTACACCCACAGTGCTGTTAGGGAGGGAGTTCCAGGATTTAGACCCAGTGACAGTGAAGGAACGGTGATATAGTTCCAAGTCAGGATGGTGTGTGACTTGGAGGGGAACTTGCAGGTGGTGGTGTTCCCATGCGTCTGCTGCCCTTGTCCTTCGAGGTGGTAGAGGTCACAGGTTTGGAAGGTGCTGTCGAAGGAACCTTGGTGCATTGCTGCAGTGCATCTTGTAGATGGTACACACTGCTGCCACTGTGCGTCGGTGGTGGAGGGAGTGAATGTTTGTAGATGGGGTGCCAATCAAGCGAGCTGCTTTGTCCTGGATGGTGTCGAGTTTCTTGAGTGTTGTTGGAGCTGCACCCATCCAGGCAAGTGGAGAGTATTCCATCACACTCCTGACTTGTGCCTTGTAGATGCTGGACAGGCTTTGGGGAGTCAGGAGGTGAGTTACTCGCCTCAGAATTCCTCAGACTTGGGCTCCTTGATGCCATACTCAGTCAAATGCTGTCTTGATGTCAAGGGCAGTCTCTCTCACCTCACCTCTTGAGTTCAGCTCTTTTGTCCATGTTTGAGCCAAGGCTGTAATGAGGTCAGGAGCTAAGTGGTCCTGGCGGAATCCAAACTGAGCATCACTGAGCAGGTTATTGCTGAGCAAGTGCTGCTTGATAGCACTGTTGATGACACCTTCCATCACTTTACTGATGATTGAGAGTAGGCTAATGGGGCGGTAATTGGTCGGGTTGGACTTGTCCTGCTTTTTGTGTACAGGACATACCTGGGCAATTTTCCACATTGCCGGGTAGATGCCAGTGTTGTAGCTGTACTGGAACAGCTTGGCTAGGGGCGCGGCTAGTTCTGGAGCACAGGTCTTCAGTACTATTGCCGGAATGTTGTCAGGACCCATAGCCTTTGCAGTATCCAGTGCCTTCAGTCGTTTCTTGATATTACGTGGTGTGAATCGAATTGGCTGAAGTCTGGCATCTGTGATGCTGGGGACTTCAGGAGGAGGCCGAGATGGATCATCAACTCGGCACTTCTGGCTGAAGATTATTGCAAATGCTTCAGCCTTATCTTTCGCACTGATGTGCTGGGCTCCCCCATCATCCTGTGTCTAGGTCGATGCTGGGTGGTCCGTCCGGTTTAATTTTTAGACTTTTCTGTTGCAGTTTGGTACAACTTATATCATTTTACAATTTATATAAATGACTTGGATAAAGAGACTGAAGGTATAGTGGGTAAATTTGCTGATGACACAAAGATAGGTAGGAAAGTAAGTTGTGAAGAGGACATAAGGGGGTTACAAAGGGATATAGATAGGTTAAATGAGTGGGCAAAGACCTGGCAAATGGAGTATAATGTGGGAAAGTGGGAAATTGTCCACTTTGGCAGGAAGAATAAAAAGAAGCATATTATCTAAATGGTAAGAGATTGCAGAGCTCTGAGATGCAGAGGGATCTGGGTGTCCCAGTGCATGAATCGCAAAAGGTTAGTATGCAGGTACAGCATGTAATTAGGAAAGCTAATAGAATGTTATTGTTTATCGCGAGGGGAATTAAATATAAAAGTAGGGAGGTTATGCTTCAGTTATACGGGGCATTGGTGAGACCACATCTGGAGTACTGTGTACAGTATTGGTCTCCTTATTTAAGGAATGATGTAAATGCGTTGGAGGCAGTACAGAGAAGGTTTAATAGACTAACACCGGGAATGGGTGGGCTGTCTTGTGAGGAATGATTGGACAGGCTAGGCTTGTATCTGCTGGAATTTAGAAGAGTAAGAGGCGACTTGATTGAAACATACAAAATTTTTTCTCAGAATGTCGTGAGTCTTTGGAATTCTCTTCCTCAAAAGGCAGTGGAAGCAGAGTCTTTGAATATTTTTAAGGCAGAGGTAGATAGATTCTTGATAAGCAAAAGGAGGTGAAAGGTTATCGGGGGGTAGGTGGAAATGTGGGGTCTAAGTTACAATCAGATCAGCCATGATCTTGTTAAATGATGGAGCAGGCTCGAAGGGCCGAGTGGCCTACTCCTGCTCCTAATTCGTATGTTGGTAACAGAGTGGCTTGCTAGGCCACTTCGGAGGGCAGTCAAGAGTCAGCCACTTTGCTGTGGGTCTGCAGTCACATGTAGGCCAGACCCAGTAAGGATGGCAGATTTCTGAAAGGAAAGTAACACAATGGGGATTTGAAGACGTGTCTCCACGTCACTAGTCTGGGCCTCTGGATTACTCGTCCAGTAATGTAAACACTGTTGGTACTGGCCCTGGTGAAGGGGAACTGTACGACAGTATTTATTCTGCCTCGTGCACGGTGTTTGCTAACTGTGACAGACTCCGTGCATAAGTTTTTGAATTCATTTAGCCACCACTGTGTCTGTTCCATCACATTGAGGCTGCTGTGAACTCACGCCTGCTGAGTCCCTGTGCTGAGAGTGTTGGCTTTGAGCAGATCCTGAAGTGAAGGAGAGACGAACGACACACGCGTCTGCAGACATCCAAAACTTTTAACTCCATCCAGCAGTTGGATTCTGGGTTTCTTGAAACCCCCGCCCGAAAACCGAAATTATGGAGGGAGCGCCGCGCGGTCGGAGGGTCAGTACTGAGGAAGCGCCGCGCTGTCGGAGGGTCAGTACTGAGGGAGTGCCGCACTGTCGGAGGGTCAGTACTGAGGGAGCGCCGCACTGTCGGAGGGTCAGTACTGAGGGAGTGCCGCACTGTCGGAGGGTCAGTACTGAGGGAGCGCCGCATTGTTGGAGGGTCAGTACTGAGGGAGCGCCGCACTGTCGCAGGGTCAGTACTGAGGGAGTGCCGCACTGTCGGAGGGTCAGTACTGAGGGAGCGCCGCACTGTCGGAGGGTCAGTACTGAGGGAACGCCGCACTGTCGGAGGGTCAGTACTGAGGGAGTGCCGCACTGTCGGAGGGTCAGTAGCAAGGGAGTGCCGCACTGTCGGAGGGTCAGTAGCAAGGGAGTGCCGCACTGTCGGAGGGTCAGTACTGAGGGAGTGCCGCACTGTCGGAGGGTCAGTACTGAGGGAGTGCCGCGCTGTCGGAGGGTCAGTACCAAGGGAGTGCCGCACTGTCGGAGGGTCAGTAGCAAGGGAGTGCCGCACTGTCGGAGGGTCAGTACTGAGGGAGTGCCGCACTGTCGGAGGGTCAGTACTGAGGGAGCGCCGCACTGTCGGAGGGTCAGTACTGAGGGAACGCCGCACTGTCGGAGGGTCAGTACTGAGGGAGTGCCGCACTGTCGGAGGGTCAGTACTGAGGGAGCGCCGCACTGTCGGAAGGTCAGTACTGAGGGAGCGCCGCACTGTCGGAGGGTCAGTACTGAGGGAGCGCCGCACTGTCGCAGGGTCAGTACCAAGGGAGTGCCGCACTGTCGGAGGGTCAGTAGCAAGGGAGTGCCGCACTGTCGGAGGGTCAGTACTGAGGGAGCGCCGCACTGTCGGAGGGTCAGTACTGAGGGAGCGCCACACTGTCGCAGGGTCAGTACTGAGGGAGAGCCGCACTGTCGCAGGGTCAGTACTGAGGGAGAGCCGCACTGTCGCAGGGTCAGTACTGAGGGAGTGCCGCACTGTCGGAGGATCAGTACTGAGGGAGTGCCGCACTGTCGGAGGATCAGTACTGAGGGAGAGCCGCACTGTCGCAGGGTCAGTACTGAGGGAGCGCCGCACTGTCGCAGGGTCAGTACTGAGGGAGAGCCGCACTGTCGCAGGGTCAGTACTGAGGGAGTGCCGCACTGTCGGAGGGTCAGTACTGAGGGAGCGTCGCATTGTCGGAGGGTCAGTACTGAGGGAGCGTCGCACTGTCGGAGGGTCAGTATTGAGGGAGTGCTGCACTGTTGGAGGGTCAGTATTGAGGGAGTGCTGCACTGTCGGAGGGTCAGTACAGAGGGAGCGTCGCACTGTCGGAGGGTCAGTACTGGGGGAGCGCTGCACTGTCGGAGGGTCAGTACTGAGGGAGCGTCGCACTGTCGGAGGGTCAGTATTGAGGGAGTGCTGCACTGTCGGAGGGTCAGTACTGAGGGAGCGCCGCACTGTCGGAGGGTCAGTACTGAGGGAGCGTTGCACTGTCGGAGGGTCAGTACTGAGGGAGCGTTGCACTGTCGGAGGGTCAGTACTGAGGGAGCGCCACACTGTCGGAGGGTCAGTACTGAGGGAGCGCTGCACTGTCGGAGGGTCAGTACTGAGGGAGCGCCACACTGTCGGAGGGTCAGTACTGAGGGAGCGCCGCACTGTCGGAGGGGCCGTCTTTCGGGATGAGGCATTAAACCGCCGTCTGCCCTCTCAGGTGGATGTAAAAGATCCCACGGCCACTGTTGGAAGCGGGGTGTGAGGGTGGGGCGGGGGGGGGGGGTGGGGGGGAGTTCTCCCCGGTGTCCTGGGGCTGATGGTTATCCCACGACCCACATCAGCGAACTCAGCTGACCTGGTCATTTCCCTGCGCTGTTTGTGGGATCTTGCTGTGCGCACATTGGCTGCCGTGTTTCCTGCAATGACAACAGAGACGACGCTAAACGCGCCTCATGGGCTGTGAATCCTGGTTTTGGCATTGTGAATCGACCTTTGCTGTTCCACATTGACCGACGCCTGTTGGTTCAGGTCAAACCCGGTGCAGGCCTTGCCCCACTGGGATCGCACTCTGCCCAGAGGCTGCTGGCGAGCAGAGAAGGGTTGACGTTCCGCCTGATTTTCGGAAGGAGCGTGATGCGGCCCTAATATCTCCCGACGTGGCTCGGTGTCAAATTCAGCCTGGCTTCTCTGAAGAGTCTGAATTGCGATGTGTTCAGTGTGTCAAAGGCACGATAAGAATGCAAAGTGTTGTTATCCTGTTTATTTCTCACTTCACACTTGCAGACAGAATTTCCGAGCTTCCTTCTGAACAGCAGGTGGTCGGAACTGGTTTGGGCCTGCTGTCTCGGAGGCAGATGCAGCCGTGGGCGGGAGTAATGAGTCTCGGCCTAGTCAGCAGGGTGTCAGGCTGGCAACTGCCGAAAAGAGCCAGATGCTCCTGCCCACCAGTTTTTAAAGCATTCGAGACTGCAAGGGAACATCCTGTCCTGGTTTCGGAGATCCCTCACAATCCTTTACAGAGATGGAGGTAGATATTCTCTCTCGTGTCAGCACTTTCCAAAGCAGGAACGAGTTCATCCCACTGCCCCACTCTCTCCCCTTCGCCCTGTATCAATCCCAAACTAATCCCACTGCCTCGCTCTCTCCCCATAGCCCTGTATCAATCCCCAAACTAATCCCACTGCCCCACTCTCTCCCCTTCGCCCTGTATCAATCCCAAACTAATCCCACTGCCCTGCTCTCTCCCCTTCGCCCTGTATCAATCCTCAAACTAATTTACCCCTTTGATCCCCTTTAAACCTCCTCCCTCTCACCTTAAATCTATGCCCTCTAGTTTTAGTCACCCCTACCATGGGAAACAGACTCTGGCTATCTACCCTATCTGTGCCTCTCATCATTTTATATACCTCTCTCATGTCCCCTCTCAGCCCGTTTCGCTCCAGGGAAAACAGACCCAGCCTATCCAATCTCTCTTTATAACTGAAGCCCTCCAAACCAGGCAACATCCTTGTGAATCTTTTCTGCACCCTCTCTAGCTTAATCACATCTTTCCTGCAGTGTGGCGACCAGAACTGCACACAGTACTCCAAGTGCGGCCTAACCAACGTTATGTACAACTGTAACTTGACGTCCCAACTCTTGTACTCAATGCCTCGGCCGAAGAATGCAAGCATGCCTTCTATCAATCCCAAACTAATCCCACTTCCCCGCTCTCTCCCCATAGCCCTGTATCAGTCCCCAAACTAATCCCACTGCCTCGCTCTCTCCCCATCGCCCTGTATCAATCCCAAACTAATCCCACTGCCTCGCTCTCTCCCCATCGCCTTCTATCAATCCCAAACTAATCCCACTGCCTCGCTCTCTCCCCATCGCCCTGTATCAATCCCAAACTAATCCCACTGCCTCGCTCTCTCCCCATCGCCCTGTATCAATCCCAAACTAATCCCACTGCCTCGCTCTCTCCCCATCGCCCTGTATCAATCCCAAACTAATCCCACTGCCCCGCTCTCTCCCCATCGCCCTGTATCAATCCCAAACTAATCCCACTGCCTCGCTCTCTCCCCATCGCCCTGTATCAATCCCAAACTAATCCCACTGCCTCGCTCTCTCCCCATCGCCCTGTATCAATCCCAAACTAATCCCACTGCCTCGCTCTCTCCCTATAGCCCTGTATCAATCCCCAAACTAATCCCACTGCCCCGCTCTCTCCCCATAGCCCTGTATCAATCCCAAATTAATCCCACTGCCCCACTCTCTCCCCATAGCCCTGTATCAATCCCCAAACTCATCCCACTGCCTCGCTCTCTCCCCATAGCCCTGTATCAATTCCCAAACTAATCCCACTGCCCCGCTCTCTCCCCATCGTCCTGTATCAATCCCAAACTAATCCCACTGCCCCGCTCTATCCCCATAGCCCTGTATCAATCCCCAAACTAATCCCACTGCCCCGCTCTCTCCTCAGAGCCCTGTATCAATCCCAAACTCATCCCACTGCCCCGGTCTCTCCCCATAGCCATGTATCAATCCCAAACTAATCCCACTGCCTCGCTCTCTCCCCATCGCCCTGTATCAATCCCAAACTAATCCCACTGCCTCGCTCTCTCCCCATAGCCCTGTATCAATCCCCAAACTAATCCCACTGCCCCGCTCTATCCCCATAGCCCTGTATCAATCCCCAAACTCATCCCACTGCCTCGCTCTCTCCCCATAGCCCTGTATCAATTCCCAAACTAATCCCACTGCCCCGCTCTCTCCCCATCGCCCTGTATCAATCCCAAACTAATCCCACTGCCCCGCTCTATCCCCATAGCCCTGTATCAATCCCCAAACTAATCCCACTGCCCCGCTCTCTCCCCATCGCCCTGTATCAATCCCAAACTAATCCCACTGCCCCGCTCTATCCCCATAGCCCTGTATCAATCCCCAAACTAATCCCACTGCCCCGCTCTCTCCTCAGAGCCCTGTATCAATCCCAAACTCATCCCACTGCCCCGGTCTCTCCCCATAGCCATGTATCAATCCCCAAACTCATCCCACTGCCTCGCTCTCTCCTCAGAGCCCTGTATCAATCCCAAACTAATCCCACTGCCCCGCTCTCTCCTCAGAGCCCTGTATCAATCCCCAAACTCATCCCACTGCCTCGCTCTCTCCTCAGAGCCCTGTATCAATCCCAAACTAATCCCACTGCCCCGCTCTCTCCTCAGAGCCCTGTATCAATCCCAAACTCATCCCACTGCCCCGGTCTCTCCCCATAGCCCTGTATCAATCCCCAAACTCATCCCACTGCCCCACTCTCTTCCCATAGCCCTGTATCAATCCCCAAACTCATCCCACTGCCTCGCTCTCTGCTCAGAGCCCTGTATCAATCCCAAACTAATCCCACTGCCCCGCTCTATCCTCATAGTCCTGTATCAATCCCCAAACTAATTCCACTGCCTCGCTCTCTCCTCAGAGCCCTGTATCAATCCCAAACTAATCCCACTGCCCCGCTCTATCCCCATAGCCCTGTATCAGTCCCCAAAGTGCTTCATAGCCAATGGAGCACTTATGAAGTGCAGTCACTGTTGTAATATTGGAAACGTGACAGCCAATATGTGCTCAGCAAGATCCCACAAACAGCAGTGTGATGTTTGACCATTTTGTCATGATGTTGGTTGAGGGATAAATCTTGGTCCCAGGACCCTGGGGGTTCTTCCCGCCCCCGCCCCCCCCCCCCCCCCCCCCCGTCTTCCAGTATTGACTGTGGGAACTTTTGCATCCATCTGAGGGGGCCAGAAGGAGTTCTCATCCGGACGATGGCACCTGCGGCAGTGCCGCACTCCCTCAGTACAGCACTGGAGTGCCGGCTTGGAGTTTTCTGCTCGTGCCTTGGACTGGGACTTGCACCATGACCTTCTGACCCTGGGAATTCTGTCAACTGAGCCACGGCTGACAGAGTTATTATTGTCTGGCCCCGCAGCAAGACACTGATGCGGGAGGTGGTGGCATAGTGGTATTATCACTGGACTAGTAACCCAGAGACCCAGGGTATTTCTCTGGGGACATGGGTTCGAATCCCACCACAGCAGAAGGTGGAATTTGAATTTAATTAATAAATCTGGAATTAAAAGCTAGTCTAATGTTGGCCATGAAACCAAAGTCGATTGTTGTAAAAACCCATCTGGTTCACTAATGTCCTTTAGGGAAGGAAATCTGCTGTCCTTACCTGGTCTGGCCTACATGTGACTCCAGACCCACAGCAATGTGGTTAACTCTTACATGCCCTCTGAAATGGCTTAGCAAGTCATTCAGTTGTATCTAACCGCTACGAAGGAATGAAACTGGACGGACCACCCGGCATCGACCGAGGCACCGGAAACGACAACGGCAAACCCAGCCCTGTCGACCCTGCAAAGTCCTCCTTACTAACATCTGGGGGCTTCTGCCAAAGTTGGGAGAGCTGTCCCACAGACTAGTCAAGCAACAGCCTGACATAGTCATACTCACGGAATCATACCTGACAGACAATGTCCCAGACACTGCCATCACCATCCCCAGGTATGTCCTGTCCCACCGGCAGGACAGACCCACCAGAGGTGGTGGCACAGTGGTATACAGTTGGGAGGGAGTTGCCCTGGGAGTCCTTAAGATCGACTCCGGACACCGTGAAGTCTCATGGCATCAGATCAAACATGGACAAGGAAACCTCCTACTGATTACCACCTACCGCCCTCCCTCAGCTGATGACTCAGTACTCCTCTAGGTTGAACAGCACTTGGAGGAAGCACTGAGGGTGGTGAGGGCACAGAATGTACTCTGGGTGGGGGACTTCAATGTCCATCACCAAGAGTGGCTTGGTAGCACCACTACTGACCGAGCTGGTCGAGTCCTAAAGGACATGGCTGCTAGACTGGGTCTGCGGCAGGTGATGGGGGAACCAACACGAGGGAAAAACATACTTGACCTTGTCCTCACCAATCTGCCTGCCGCAGATGTATCTGTCCATGACAGTATTGGTAGGAGTGACCACCGCACAGTCCTTGTGGAGACAAAGTCCAGCCTTCACATTGAGGGTACCGTCCATCGTGTTGTGTGGCACTATCACCGTGCTAAATGGGATAGATTTCGAACGGATGTAGCAGTGCAAAACTGGGCATCCATGAGGTGCTGTGGGCCATCAGCAGCAGCAGAATTGTACTCAACCACAGTCTGTAACCTCATGGCCCGGCATATCCCCCATTCTACCATTACCATCAAGCCAGGAGACCAACCCTGGTTCAATGAAGAGTGCAGGAGGGCATGCCAGGAGCAGCACCAGGCATACCTCAAAATGAGGTGTCAACCTGGTGAAGCTACAACACAGGACTATCTGCGTGCCAAACTGCGTAAACAGCTTATGATAGAGAGAACTAAGCGATCCCATGACCAACAGATCAGCTCTAAGCTCTGCAGTCCTGCCACATCCAGTTGTGAATGGTGGTGGACAATTAAACAACTAACTGGAGGAGGTGGCTCCACAAATATCCCCATCCTCAATGATGGGGGAGCCCAGCACATCAGTGCGAAAGATAAGGCTGAAGCATTTGCAACAATCTTCAGCCAGAAGTGCCGAGTTGATGATCCATCTCGGCCTCCTCCTGAAGTCCCCAGCATCACAGATACCAGACTTCAGCCAATTCGATTCACTCCACGTGATATCAAGAAACGACTGAAGACACTGGATACTGCAAAGGCTATGGGCCCTGACAATATTCCGGCAATAGTACTGAAGACCTGTGCTCCAGAACTTGCCGTGCCCCTAACCAAGCTGTTCCAGTACAGCTACAACACTGGCATCTACCCTGCAATGTGGAAAATTGCCCAGGTATGTCCTGTACACAAAAAGCAGGACAAATCCAACCCGGCCAATTACCACCCAATCAGCCTACTCTCAATCATCAGTAAAGTGATGGAAGGTGTCATCAACAGTGCTATCAAGCAGCACTTGCTCAGCAATAACCTGCTCAGTGATGCTCAGTTTGGATTCCGCCAGGACCACTTAGCTCCTGACCTCATTACAGCCTTGGCTCAAACATGGACAAAAGAGCTGAACTCAAGAGGTGAGGTGAGAGAGACTGCCCTTGACATCAAGACAGCATTTGACTGAGTATGGCATCAAGGAGCCCAAGTCTGAGGAATTCTGAGGCGAGTAACTCACCTCCTGACTCCCCAAAGCCTGTCCAGCATCTACAAGGCACAAGTCAGGAGTGTGATGGAATACTCTCCACTTGCCTGGATGGGTGCAGCTCCAACAACACTCAAGAAACTCGACACCATCCAGGACAAAGCAGCTCGCTTGATTGGCACCCCATCTACAAACATTCACTCCCTCCACCACCGACGCACAGTGGCAGCAGTGTGTACCATCTACAAGATGCACTGCAGCAATGCACCAAGGTTCCTTCGACAGCACCTTCCAAACCTGTGACCTCTACCACCTCGAAGGACAAGGGCAGCAGACGCATGGGAACACCACCACCTGCAAGTTCCCCTCCAAGTCACACACCCTCCTGACTTGGAACTATATCGGCCGTTCCTTCACTGTCGCTGGGTCAAAATCCTGGAACTCCCTTCCTAACAGCACTGTGGGTGTACCTACCCCCACACGGACTGCAGCGGTTCAAGAAGGCAGCTCACCACCACCTCCTCAAGGGCAATTAGGGATGGGCAATAAATACCGGCCTGGCCTGCGACGCCCACATCCCATGAATGAGTAAAAATAAAAGTCTGGGAGAGTGCTGCAAAATTGAGCCGCACACAGGGAACAATGTGACAGCGACACAGAGATACACGGTAAGGAGGTTCGACTGATACTGATTGGAGTCTCGAAGAATGAGAGGTTATTGAAACATCTAGGATTCTGAGAGGGCTTGACAGGGTAGATGCTGATGGAGGTGTGGAGGAATTTCTTCTCATTGTTATGTCCCTGCCCTGGGAGTGTTTGATGGGGACAGTGTAGAGGGAGTTTTACTCTGTATCTAACCCCCGTACTGTACCTGTCCTGGGAGTGTTTGATGGGGACAGTGTAGAGGGAGCTTTACTCTGTATCTAATCCCCCGTTTTTTTTTAAAGGTGGCCTTTATACCCCAGGCCCCTTTTATATTTTCACATCGAGGGGGCCTTTATTCCTCAGACCCCCTTTATATACATATTTACAGTTTTAAAATAACTTTATTAAAACCAGATAAATCAACAAAAATCTCAAATTAAAATGCCATTCTCGGCGTCAACGATGCACTCCAGTCCCTGCGGTGCCCACCGGTCGCGGAAGGCCTCAAGCGTACCGGCGGACACCTCATGCTCCTTCTCCCAGGACACCCGGGCGCGAACGTAATCGCGGAAGAGAGGCAGGCAATCGGGGAGGACGGACCACCCGACGGCCCGCAGCCTGGACCTGTGAATTGCCACCTTGGCCAGGCCCAGGAGCAGACCGACGAGGAGATCCTCCTCCCGGCCCAAGCCCCTCCGCACCGGGTGCCCAAAGATCAGGAGCGTGGGACTGAAGTGCAGCCAGAACTTGGGAGTTGCCTTTCTTTTACCGGGAACTATTCCGAGTCTGGAACATGGTCGCCTCCAGTCAGGGCGCTCCCCCGCCGGCGGAGGAGAGCGCCTCGGCTGCCCGGGCGGCCGACTCTGGGGATGGTCCGGCGGGCGCAGGAGTAGCCGAAACCCCCGGGACGCCCCTCACTGCGGGGCCGAGCTGACCCCCGCTCGGCCGGAACTGCTCATCGGACCCAGGCCCCGAAACCCTCCTCGGGAGCCGGTCCCGCACAACCCGAGCTGCCTCTCGGAAATGCCCTCCATGCCATTCCAATCGGCGCGGAGGGGTTTCCTGTACGGGCTGCTCCTGCACACTCTCCACTTCCTCGCCCTCGTCAGCCGGCCGGACACGCCCTGGCAGTTCACGTTGCCATCTGGCGGCGAGGGGAAACCCCGATGGAGGTCTCTCTACGCGGGAGTCTTCCCCCTTTCCATCGGGGACCTGGGGTGGAGGGTGCTGCACAGAGCAGTCCCGTGCAATAGGCTTTTAAGTAGGTTCACGGACTCCCAGGCCGCCTGTACTTTCTCCGGCCTGGACGAGTCCGTGTTCTATGTATATACGGAATGTACGAGGTTGCAGCCCCTCTTTGAGTATTTGAAGGGGCTGCTCCTCAAGTTCTGGCTGCCCTTCAGTCCCACACTCCTGATCTTTGGGCACGCGGTGAGGAGGGACGTGGGCCGGGAGGAGGATCTCCTCGTCGGTCTGCTCCTGGGCCTGGCCGGTGGCAATTCACAGGTCCAGGCTGCGGGCCGTCGGGGGGTCCGTCCTCCCCGATTGCCTGCCCCTCTTCCGCGGTTACGTTCACACCCGGGTGTCCCTGGAGAAGGAGCATGCGGTGTCCGCCGGTACGCTTGAGGCCTTCCGCGACCGGTGGGCACCACAGGGACTGGAGTGCATCATTGACCACGAGTCCATGTTCCATGTATATACGTAGCGTGTGAGGTTGCAGCCCCTCTTTGAGTATTTGAAGGGGCTGCTCCTCAAGTTCTGGCTGTATCTAACCCCGTGCTGTACCTGTCCTGGGAGTGTTTGATGGGGACAGTGTAGAGGGAGCTTAACTCTGTATCTAACCCCGTTTTTTTTTTTTGATGGGACAGTGCAGAGGGAGCTTTACTCTGTATCTAACCCCGTGCTGTACCTGTCCTGGGAGTGTTTGATTTGGACAGTGTAGAGGGAGCTTTTCTCAGAATCTAACCCCCGTGCTGTACCTGTCCTGGGGAGTGTTTGATGGGGACAGTGTAGAGGAGGCTTTACTCTGTATCTAACCCCCGTACTGTACCTGTCCTGGGAGTGTTTGATTTGGACAGTGTAGAGGGAGCTTTTCTCAGAATCTAACCCCCGTACTGTACCTGTCCTGGGAGTGTTTGATGGGACAAGCCCTCTCAGAATTTTATTCATTTCAGTGAGATCACCATTCATTTTCCTAAATTCTGAGAATATCAGCCCAGTTGACTCAATCTTTCTGCATAAGACAGCCCTGTCATCTCAGGAATTAATCAAGTGAACCTTCATTGCACTCCCTCTAAGGCAGGTATATCCATCCTTCTATTCCTCTCTCCCTCGTGTGTTTATCCAGCTTCCCCCTTAAATACATCGATACTATTCACCTCAACCACTCCCTGTGGGAGCGAGTTCCACATTCTCACCACTCTCTGGGGAAAGGAGTTTCTCCTGAATTCCCCATCGGATTTATTAATGACTGTCTTATATTGATGGCCCCCGAGTTCTGGTCTCCCCCCACAAGTGGAAACATCTTCTCTACGTCTACCCGATCGAAACCCCCTTCATCATTTTAAAGACCTCAATCAGGTCACCCCTCAGCCGCCTCTTTTCTAGAGAGACGAGCCCCCAGACTGTTCAGTCTTTCCTGATAGTTATAACCTCTCAGTTCTGGGATCAAGTGGTCAACTTTTCTGAACCTTCTCCAGTGCCTCTGTATTTTTTTAATAATGTGGGGACTGGAACTGTGCACAGTATTTGAAGTGTGATACGGAGACTGGAACTGTGTACAGTATTTGAAGTGTGAGATGGAGACTGGAACTGTGCACAGTATTTGAAGTGTGATATGGAGACTGGAACTGTGTACAGTATTTGAAGTGTGATATGGAGAATGGAACTGTGCACAGTATTTGAAGTGTGATACGGAGACTGGAACTGTGTACAGTATTTGAAGTGTGATACGGAGACTGGAACTGTGTACAGTATTTGAAGTGTGATACGGAGACTGGAACTGTGTACAGTATTTGAAGTGTGATATGGAGACTGGAACTGTGCACAGTATTTGAAGTGTGATATGGAGACTGGAACTGTGTACAGTATTTGAAGTGTGATATGGAGACTGGAACTGTGTAAAGTATTTGAAGTGTGATAGGGAGACTGGAACTGTGCACAGTATTTGAAGTGTGATATGGAGACTGGAAATGTGTACAGTATTTGAAGTGTGATATGGAGACTGGAACTGTGTACAGTATTTGAAGTGTGACAGGGAGACTGGAACTGTGTACAGTATTTGAAGTGTGATAGGGAGACTGGAACTGTGTACAGTATTTGAAGTGTGATAGGGAGACTGGAACTGTGCACAGTATTTGAAGTGTGATATGGAGACTGGAAATGTGTACAGTATTTGAAGTGTGATATGGAGACTGGAACTGTGTACAGTATTTGAAGTGTGATATGGAGACTGGAACTGTGTACAGTATTTGAAGTGTGATATGGAGACTGGAACTGTGTAAAGTATTTGAAGTGTGATATGGAGACTGGAACTATGCACAGTATTTGAAGTGTGATATGGAGACTGGAACTGTGTACAGTATTTGAAGTGTGATAGGGAGACTGGAACTGTGCACAGTATTTGAAGTGTGATATGGAGACTGGAACTGTGTACAGTATTTGAAGTGTGATATGGAGACTGGAACTGTGTACAGTATTTGAAGTGTGATATGGAGACTGGAACTGTGTACAGTATTTGAAGTGTGATATGGAGACTGGAACTGTGTACAGTATTTGAAGTGTGATATGGAGACTGGAACTGTGTACAGTATTTGAAGTGTGATATGGAGACTGGAAATGTGTACAGTATTTGAAGTGTGATATGGAGACTGGAACTGTGCACAGTATTTGAAGTGTGATATGGAGACTGGAACTGTGTACAGTATTTGAAGTGTGATATGGAGACTGGAACTGTGTACAGTATTTGAAGTGTGATACGGAGACTGGAACTGTCTACAGTATTTGAAGTGTGATACGGAGACTGGAACTGTGTACAGTATTTGAAGTGTGATACGGGGACTGGAACTGTGTACAGTATTTGAAGTGTGATACGGAGACTGGAACTGTCTACAGTATTTGAAGTGTGATATGGAGACTGGAACTGTGTACAGTATTTGAAGTGTGATACGGAGACTGGAACTGTGTACAGTATTTGAAGTGTGATACGGAGACTGGAACTGTCTACAGTATTTGAAGTGTGATACGGAGACTGGAACTGTGTACAGTATTTGAAGTGTGATACGGGGACTGGAACTGTGTACAGTATTTGAAGTGTGATACGGGGACTGGAACTGTGTACAGTATTTGAAGTGTGATACGGAGACTGGAACTGTGCACAGTATTTGAAGTGTGATACGGAGACTGGAACTGTGTACAGTATTTGAAGTGTGATATGGACACTGGAACTGTGTACAGTATTTGAAGTGTGATACGGAGACTGGAACTGTGCACAGTATTTGAAGTGTGATACGGAGACTGGAACTGTGCACAGTATTTGAAGTGTGATACGGAGACTGGAACTGTGTACAGTATTTGAAGTGTGATACGGAGACTGGAACTGTGCACAGTATTTGAAGTGTGATACGGAGACTGGAACTGTGTACAGTATTTGAAGTGTGATATGGGGACTGGAACTGTGTACAGTATTTGAAGTGTGATATGGAGACTGGAACTGTGCACAGTATTTGAAGTGTGATATGGAGACTGGAACTGTGCACAGTATTTGAAGTGTGATATGGAGACTGGAACTGTGTACAGTATTTGAAGTGTGATATGGGGACTGGAACTGTGTACAGTATTTGAAGTGTGATATGGAGACTGGAACTGTGTACAGTATTTGAAGTGTGATATGGACACTGGAACTGTGTACAGTATTTGAAGTGTGATATGGAGTCTGGAAGTGTGTACAGTATTTGAAGTGTGATATGGTGACTGGAACTGTGTACAGTATTTGAAGTGTGATATGGAGACTGGAACTGTGCACTGTATTTGAAGTGTGATATGGAGACTGGAACTGTGTACAGTATTTGAAGTGTGATAGGGAGACTGGAACTGTGTACAGTATTTGAAGTGTGATATGGAGACAGGAACTGTGTACAGTATTTGAAGTGTGATACGGAGACTGGAACTGTGTACAGTATTTGAAGTGTGATACGGAGACTGGAACTGTGTACAGTATTTGAAGTGTGATATGGAGACTGGAACTGTGCACAGTATTTGAAGTGTGATGTGGAGACTGGAACTCTGTACAGTATTTGAAGTGTGATATGGAGACTGGAACTGTGTACAGTATTTGAAGTGTGATATGGAGACTGGAACTGTGCACAGTATTTGAAGTGTGATATGGAGACTGGAACTGTGTACAGTATTTAAAGTGTTATAGGGAAACTGGAACTGTGTACAGTATTTGAAGTGTGATAGGGAAACTGGAACTGTGTACAGTATTTGAAGTGTGATATGGAGACTGGAACTGTGTACAGTATTTGAAGTGTGATACCAAGACTGGAACTGTGTACAGTATTTGAAGTGTGATATGGAGACTGGAACTGTGTACAGTATTTGAAGTGTGATATGGAGACTGGAACTGTGTACAGTATTTGAAGTGTGATACGGAGACTGGAACTGTGCACAGTATTTGAAGTGTGATACGGAGACTGGAACTGTGTACAGTATTTGAAGTGTGATATGGAGACTGGAACTGTGCACAGTATTTGAAGTGTGATGTGGAGACTGGAACTGTGCACAGTATTTGAAGTGTGATATGGAGACTGGAACTGTGTACAGTATTTGAAGTGTGATATGGAGACTGGAAATGTGTACAGTATTTGAAGTGTGATATGGAGACTGGAACTGTGCACAGTATTTGAAGTGTGATATGGAGACTGGAACTGTGCACAGTATTTGAAGTGTGATATGGAGACTGGAACTGTGTACAGTATTTGAAGTGTGATATGGAGACTGGAACTGTGTACAGTATTTGAAGTGTGATACGGAGACTGGAACTGTCTACAGTATTTGAAGTGTGATACGGAGACTGGAACTGTGTACAGTATTTGAAGTGTGATACGGGGACTGGAACTGTGTACAGTATTTGAAGTGTGATACGGAGACTGGAACTGTCTACAGTATTTGAAGTGTGATATGGAGACTGGAACTGTGTACAGTATTTGAAGTGTGATAGGGAGACTGGAACTGTGTACAGTATTTGAAGTGTGATATGGAGACAGGAACTGTGTACAGTATTTGAAGTGTGATACGGAGACTGGAACTGTGTACAGTATTTGAAGTGTGATATGGAGACTGGAACTGTGTACAGTATTTGAAGTGTGATATGGAGACTGGAACTGTGTACAGTATTTGAAGTGTGATATGGAGATTGGAACTGTGTACAGTATTTGAAGTGTGATACGGAGACTGGAACTGTGCACAGTATTTGAAGTGTGATATGGAGACTGGAACTGTGTACAGTATTTGAAGTGTGATATGGAGACTGGAACTGTGTACAGTATTTGAAGTGTGATATGGAGACTGGAACTGTGTACAGTATTTGAAGTGTGATATGGAGATTGGAACTGTGTACAGTATTTGAAGTGTGATACGGAGACTGGAACTGTGTACAGTATTTGAAGTGTGATAGGGAGACTGGAACTGTGTACAGTATTTGAAGTGTGATACGGAGACTGGAACTGTGTACAGTATTTGAAGTGTGATACGGAGACTGGAACTGTGTACAGTATTTGAAGTGTGATACGGAGACTGGAACTGTGTACAGTATTTGAAGTGTGATACGGAGACTGGAACTGTGTACAGTATTTGAAGTGTGATATGGAGACTGGAACTGTGTACAGTATTTGAAGTGTGATATGGAGACTGGAACTGTGTACAGTATTTGAAGTGTGATATGGAGATTGGAACTGTGTACAGTATTTGAAGTGTGATATGGAGACTGGAACTGTGTACAGTATTTGAAGTGTGATATGGAGACTGGAACTGTGTACAGTATTTGAAGTGTGATACGGAGACTGGAACTGTGTACAGTATTTGAAGTGTGATACGGAGACTGGAACTGTGTACAGTATTTGAAGTGTGATACGGAGACTGGAACTGTGTACAGTATTTGAAGTGTGATACGGAGACTGGAACTGTGTACAGTATTTGAAGTGTGATATGGAGACTGGAACTGTGTACAGTATTTGAAGTGTGATACGGAGACTGGAACTGTGTACAGTATTTGAAGTGTGATATGGAGACTGGAACTGTGTACAGTATTTGAAGTGTGATATGGAGACTGGAACTGTGCACAGTATTTGAAGTGTGATATGGAGACTGGAACTGTGTACAGTATTTGAAGTGTGATACGGAGACTGGAACTGTGTACAGTATTTGAAGTGTGATATGGAGACTGGAACTGTGCACAGTATTTGAAGTGTGATATGGAGACTGGAACTGTGCACAGTATTTGAAGTGTGATATGGAGACTGGAACTGTGTACAGTATTTGAAGTGTGATACGGAGACTGGAACTGTGTACAGTATTTGAAGTGTGATATGGAGACTGGAACTGTGCACAGTATTTGAAGTGTGATACGGAGACTGGAACTGTGCTCAGTATTTGAAGTGTGATACGGAGACTGGAACTGTGCACAGTATTTGAAGTGTGATACGGAGACTGGAAATGTGTACAGTATTTGAAGTGTAATATGGAGACTGGAACTGTGTACAGTATTTGAAGTGTGATACGGAGACTGGAAATGTGTACAGTATTTGAAGTGTGATATGGAGACTGGAACTGTGTACAGTATTTGAAGTGTGATAGGGAGACTGGAACTGTGCACAGTATTTGAAGTGTGATAGGGAGACTGGAACTGTGCACAGTATTTGAAGTGTGATACGGAGACTGGAACTGTGTACAGTATTTGAAGTGTGATCCGGAGACTGGAACTGTGTACAGTATTTGAAGTGTGATATGGAGACTGGAACTGTGTACAGTATTTGAAGTGTGATATGGAGACTGGAACTGTGTACAGTATTTGAAGTGTGATATGGAGACTGGAACTGTGTACAGTATTTGAAGTGTGATATGGAGACTGGAACTGTGTACAGTATTTGAAGTGTGATACGGAGACTAGAACTGTGTACAGTATTTGAAGTGTGATATGGAGACTGGAACTGTGTACAGTATTTGAAGTGTGATATGGAGACTGGAACTGTGCACAGTATTTGAAGTGTGATATGGAGACTGGAACTGTGTACAGTATTTGAAGTGTGATATGGAGACTGGAACTGTGTACAGTATTTGAAGTGTGATATGGAGACTGGAACTGTGCACAGTATTTGAAGTGTGATATGGAGACTGGAACTGTGCACAGTATTTGAAGTGTGATATGGAGACTGGAACTGAGTACAGTATTTGAAGTGTGATAGGGAGACTGGAACTGTGCACAGTATTTGAAGTGTGATACGGAGACTGGAACTGTGTACAGTATTTGAAGTGTGATACGGAGACTGGAACTGTGCACAGTATTTGAAGTGTGATACGGAGACTGGAACTGTGTACAGTATTTGAAGTGTGATACGGAGACTGGAACTGTGTACAGTATTTGAAGTGTTATATGGAGACTGGAACTGTGCACAGTATTTGAAGTGTGATACGGAGACTGGAACTGTGTACAGTATTTGAAGTGTGATATGGAGACTGGAACTGTGCACAGTATTTGAAGTGTGATACGGAGACTGGAACTGTGCTCAGTATTTGAAGTGTGATACGGAGACTGGAACTGTGCACAGTATTTGAAGTGTGATACGGAGACTGGAAATGTGTACAGTATTTGAAGTGTAATATGGAGACTGGAACTGTGTACAGTATTTGAAGTGTGATACGGAGACTGGAAATGTGTACAGTATTTGAAGTGTGATATGGAGACTGGAACTGTGTACAGTATTTGAAGTGTGATAGGGAGACTGGAACTGTGCACAGTATTTGAAGTGTGATAGGGAGACTGGAACTGTGCACAGTATTTGAAGTGTGATACGGAGACTGGAACTGTGTACAGTATTTGAAGTGTGATACGGAGACTGGAACTGTGTACAGTATTTGAAGTGTGATATGGAGACTGGAACTGTGTACAGTATTTGAAGTGTGATATGGAGACTGGAACTGTGTACAGTATTTGAAGTGTGATATGGAGACTGGAACTGTGTACAGTATTTGAAGTGTGATATGGAGACTGGAACTGTGTACAGTATTTGAAGTGTGATATGGAGACTGGAACTGTGTACAGTATTTGAAGTGTGATATGGAGACTGGAACTGTGTACAGTATTTGAAGTGTGATATGGAGACTGGAACTGTGTACAGTATTTGAAGTGTGATATGGAGACTGGAACTGTGTACAGTATTTGAAGTGTGATACGGAGACTGGAACTGTGTACAGTATTTGAAGTGTGATACGGAGACTGGAACTGTGTACAGTATTTGAAGTGTGATACGGAGACTGGAACTGTGTACAGTATTTGAAGTGTGATATGGAGACTGGAACTGTGTACAGTATTTGAAGTGTGATACGGAGACTGGAACTGTGCACAGTATTTGAAGTGTGATATGGAGACTGGAACTGTGCACAGTATTTGAAGTGTGATATGGAGACTGGAACTGTGTACAGTATTTGAAGTGTGATATGGAGACTGGAACTGTGCACAGTATTTGAAGTGTGATATGGAGACTGGAACTGTGCACAGTATTTGAAGTGTGATATGGAGACTGGAACTGTGCACAGTATTTGAAGTGTGATATGGAGACTGGAACTGTGTACAGTATTTGAAGTGTGATAGGGAGACTGGAACTGTGCACAGTATTTGAAGTGTGATACGGAGACTGGAACTGTGTACAGTATTTGAAGTGTGATACGGAGACTGGAACTGTGTACAGTATTTGAAGTGTTATATGGAGACTGGAACTGTGCACAGTATTTGAAGTGTGATACGGAGACTGGAACTGTGTACAGTATTTGAAGTGTGATACGGAGACTGGAACTGTGTACAGTATTTGAAGTGTTATATGGTGACTGGAACTGTGCACAGTATTTGAAGTGTGATACGGAGACTGGAACTGTGTACAGTATTTGAAGTGTGATATGGAGACTGGAACTGTGTACAGTATTTGAAGTGTGATATGGAGACTGGAACTGTGTACAGTATTTGAAGTGTGATATGGAGACTGGAACTGTGCACAGTATTTGAAGTGTGATATGGAGACTGGAACTGTGTACAGTATTTGAAGTGTGATATGGAGACTGGAACTGTGTACAGTATTTGAAGTGTGATATGGAGACTGGAACTGTGTACAGTATTTGAAGTGTGATATGGAGACTGGAACTGTGTACAGTATTTGAAGTGTGATATGGAGACTGGAACTGTGCACAGTATTTGAAGTGTGATATGGAGACTGGAACTGTGCACAGTATTTGAAGTGTGATATGGAGACTGGAACTGTGTACAGTATTTGAAGTGTGATAGGGAGACTGGAACTGTGCACAGTATTTGAAGTGTGATATGGAGACTGGAACTGTGTACAGTATTTGAAGTGTGATATGGAGACTGGAACTGTGTACAGTATTTGAAGTGTGATATGGAGACTGGAACTGTGTACAGTATTTGAAGTGTGATAGGGAGACTGGAACTGTGCACAGTATTTGAAGTGTGATGGAGATCATTCCGAAACGGACGCCATGTGGGCACCCAGTGCCCGGAAGCTGCAACTACAGCTGTGACTGTTGACATGGGAGAATTGAATGGGAAATGTTGACGTGGCCGTTTACAGCGGTGACAGTCGGCTGCAGAGTGCGACCGGAATCGCGACGGGAAGCAGCAGATTTCTGTGGGCAGCGAGCGTGTCCTCTGCCAGGTTTTCAACAGATGATCAGAATCTGGAAGGTGATAGGGCGATTTGGTCGAGGGTTTTAGAATTCGGAAAGGAGTTGATCGGGTGGGTGGAGAGAAACATCTTCCGCTGGAGCGCTCTCCCACTAAAAAGCGTTCGATGCTTCCCCAGTCAATCGCCGTCAGTCTGAGATTGATAGATTTTTGCTATATATGGAACCAAGACAGGGAGATTGGAGTTAAGATCAAGATCGGACACCATCTGACTGAATGCGGAACAGATTCGAGGGACTGAATGGGCTCCTTATTTTCATTTGTCAAATTATGTCCAAGGTTGGGAACACCATTAATATCTCTCTTTCTTTCTCTCTCTTAGGGCAAAAGTCTTCAAAGGGAAGAAGGTTTGGGGAGAATTTGATTTCAAAGTGGAACAGGTGGGTTTGCCTTCTGCTTACTGAGTTCCTGAGTGTTTGACACCTCGTCTTCACCCTCTCCTCCCCTGACACCGGAGTTAAAATACCACTAATTAGGCACCAACTCAGTTATAATCGCCTCGGAGAGGGGCTGGGAGATCGCTGTCTGCACTGTGGTAAGCCCTAATGCCCGGGTGAGAGGTAAATCAAAACATTACAGAATGAGGCTTCCTCTACACCCAACATCCAATCACCTAGGAGTGCTCGATGGGGACAGTGTAGAGGGAGCTTTACTCTGTATCTAACCCCCGTGCTGTACCTGTCCTGGGAGTGTTTGATGGGGGACAGTGTAGAGGGAGCTTTACTCTGTATCTAACCCCCGTGCTGTACCTGTCCTGGGAGTGTTTGATGGGGGACAGTGTAGAGGGAGCTTTACTCTGTATCTAACCCCCGTGCTGTACCTGTCCTGGGAGTGTTTGATGGGGGACAGTGTAGAGGGAGCTTTAACAATAATAAAAACGGAAAATGCTGGAAATACTCAGCAGGTCTGGCAGCGTCTGTGGAGAGAGAAGCGGAGTTCATGTTTCAGGGCGATGACCTTCCAGTTACAGATGTAATGGGTTTTGAATGAGTACAGAGGCAGGGCAAGTGGGGATGGGGAAGGAAAGAACAAAAGAGAAGGTGTGTGATCGGGTGAAAGGTAGGGGAGATTAATGACAAAAGGGATGATGGTGCGAGGGAACGATGGATGATAACGGGACAAATAAAGAAATGAAAGATGTCTTCAGAGGAGGTATGATTGGGAAAACCAGAGTGTTTTCCAACAACTCCCAGCTAAACAGGTGGGGTCAGAGGTTACAATCGGAAATTGTTGAACTCAATGCTGAGTCCAGAAGGGTAGAAAGTGCCCAATTGGAAGGTGAGGGTCTGTTGCTCGAGCTTGCGTTCACCTGCATGGGAACAGGGCAGGAGGCTGAGGACAGAGAGGTCAGAGTGGGAGCAAGGTGGGCAATTTTAAATGACAGGCCGCCCAAAACCCGAGGTCCCACTTGTGGACTGAACGGAGGTGGTGGAGTTGCACCCATCCAGGCAAGTGGAGAGTATTCCATCACACTCCTGACTTGTGCCTTGTAGATGGTGGACAGGCTTTGGGGAGTCAGGAGGTGAGTTACTCACCTCAGGATTCCCAGCCTCTGACCTGCTCTTGTAGCCACGGTATTTATGAGGCTGGTCCAGTTCAGTTTCTGGTCAATGTTAACCCCTAGGATGTTGATAGTGGGGGATTCAGCGATGGTAATGCCGTTGAATGTCAAGGGGAGATGGTTAGATTCTCTCTTGTTGGAGATGGTCATTGCCTGGCACTTGTGTGGTGCGAATGTTACTTGCCACTTATCAGCCCAAGCCTGGATATTTTCCAGGTCTTGTTGCATTTCTACACGGACTGCTTCAGTATCTGAGGAGTCACGAATGGTGCTGAACATTGTGCAATCATCAGCGAACATCCCCACTTCTGACCTTATGATTGAAGGTAGGTCATTCATGAAGCAGCTGAAGATGGTTGGGCCTAGGACACTACCCTGAGGAACTCCTGCAGTGATGTCCTGGAGCTCAGATGATTGACCTCCAGCAACCACAACCATCTTCCTTTGCGCTAGGTATGACTCCAGCCAGCGGAGAGTTTTCCCCCTGATTCCCATTGACCTCAGTTTTTCTAGGGCTCCTTGATGCCAAACTCGGTCAAATGCTGCCTTGATGTTAAGGGCAGTCACTCTCACCTCACCTCTCGAGTTCAGCTCTTTTGTCCATGTTTGAACCAAGGCTGTAATGAGGTAATTGGCCAGGTTGGATTTTCCTGCTTTTTGTGTACAGGACATACCTGGGCAATTTTCCACATGGTCGGGTCGATGCCAGTGTTGTAGCTGTACTGGAACAGTTATTGCATTTCAGAAGTCCATAATTGGCTGTTGTGTGTTTTGGGATGTCCTGGGGGTTGTCCAAGGCACAAGGTCTGGTATCGAGGACGTCTCTCCGTTCCAGTGATACTGGGAGCAGCCTGCCCACCAGGGGGTGCCCTGGGCCACAGGTTGACCAATCCCTGCCCAGAAAATGTCCAATCAGAACGATGACCAGGCACTGGCTTTCAAAGTTTCAACTAATTAGTTAAACTTTTAATAGAAAGGGATAATTAGTTCCGCATTCCCTCACTCTCTCCCCAGAAACTAATCCCACTGCCCCGCTCTCTCCCCATAGTCCTGCATCAATCCCCAAACTAATCCCACTGCCCCACTCTCTCCCCAAAGCCCTGTGTCAATCCCAAACTAATCCCACTGCCCCGCTCTCTCCCCATAGCCCTGTATCAATCCCCAAACTAATCCCACTGCCCCGCTCTCTCCCCATAGCCCTGTATCAATCCCCAAACTAATCCCACTGCCCTGCTCTCTCCCCATAGCCCTGTATCAATCCCCAAATTAATCCCACTGCCCCGCTCTCGCCCCACAGCCCTGTATCAATCCCCAAACTAATCCCACTGCCCCGCTCTCTCCCCATAGCCCTGTATCAATCCCCAAACTAATCCCACTGCCCTGCTCTCTCCCCATAGCCCTGTATCAATCCCCAAATTAATCCCACTGCCCCGCTCTCGCCCCACAGCCCTGTATCAATCCCCAAACTAATCCCACTGCCCCGCTCTCTCCCCATAGCCCTGTATCAATCCCCAAATTAATCCCACTGCCCCGCTCTCGCCCCACAGCCCTGTATCAATCCCCAAACTAATCCCACTGCCCCGCTCTCTCCCCATAGCCCTGTATCAATCCCCAAACTAATCCCACTGCCCCGCTCTCTCCCCATAGCCCTGTATCAATCCCCAAACTAATCCCACTGCCCCGCTCTCTCCCCACAGCCCTGTATCAATCCCCAAACTAATCCCACTGCCCCGCTCTCTCCCCATAGCCCTGTATCAATCCCCAAACTAATCCCACTGCCCCGCTCTCTCCCCATAGCCCTGTATCAATCCCCAAACTAATCCCACTGCCCTGCTCTCTCCCCATAGCCCTGTATCAATCCCCAAATTAATCCCACTGCCCCGCTCTCGCCCCACAGCCCTGTATCAATCCCCAAACTAATCCCACTGCCCCGCTCTCTCCCCATAGCCCTGTATCAATCCCCAAATTAATCCCACTGCCCCGCTCTCGCCCCACAGCCCTGTATCAATCCCCAAACTAATCCCACTGCCCCGCTCTCTCCCCATAGCCCTGTATCAATCCCCAAATTAATCCCACTGCCCCGCTCTCGCCCCACAGCCCTGTATCAATCCCCAAACTAATCCCACTGCCCCGCTCTCTCCCCATAGCCCTGTATCAATCCCCAAACTAATCCCACTGCCCCGCTCTCTCCCCACAGCCCTGTATCAATCCCCAAACTAATCCCACTGCCCCGCTCTCTCCCCACAGCCCTGTATCAATCCCCAAACTAATCCCACTGCCCCGCTCTCTCCCCATAGCCCTGTATCAATCCCCAAACTAATCCCACTGCCCTGCTCTCTCCCCATAGCCCTGTATCAATCCCCAAATTAATCCCACTGCCCCGCTCTCGCCCCACAGCCCTGTATCAATCCCCAAACTAATCCCACTGCCCCGCTCTCTCCCCACAGCCCTGTATCAATCCCCAAACTAATCCCACTGCCCCGCTCTCTCCCCATAGCCCTGTATCAATCCCCAAACTAATCCCACTGTCCACTCTCTCCCCATAGCCCTGTATCAATCTCAAACTAATCCCACTGCCCCGCTCTCTCCCCATAGCCCTGTATCAATCCCCAAACTAATCCCACTGCCCCACTCTCTCCCCATAGCCCTGTATCAATCTCCAAACTAATCCCACTGTCCACTCTCTCCCCATAGCCCTGTATCAATCCCCAAACTAATCCCACTGCCCCACTCTCTCCCCATAGCCCTGTATCAATCTCCAAACTAATCCCACTGTCCACTCTCTCCCCATAGCCCTGTATCAATCTCAAACTAATCCCACTGCCCCGCTCTCTCCCCCTAGCCCTGTATCAATCCTCAAACTAATCCCACTGCCCTGCTCTCTCCCCATAGCCCTGTATCAATCCCCAAACTAATCCCACTGCCCCACTCTCTCCCCATAGCCCTGTATCAATCCCCAAACTAATCCCACTGCCCCGCTCTCTCCCCATAGCCCTGTATCAATCCCCAAACTAATCCCACTGCCCCGCTCTCTCCCCATAGCCCTGTATCAATCCCCAAACTAATCCCACTGCCCCGCTCTCTCCCCATAGCCGTGTATCAATCTCCAAACTAATCCCACTGCCCTACTCCATGGACTTGAGTAAATCCTCCACTTCCTTGATTTCCTCACACCAGTTGTAACCTCACAGTCCTCTGCCTGCGTCCCCTGAGTGCCCCTCCTCCTCCTCCCGGCCTCTGTTTGTTTTCCTGAAGTCCTGAACAGTCGCTCTTACAGATTGTCCCCCGAGTCTAAACTCAGGAGGTTGGGAGGTGAACCAATGGAGATCTGTAACCTGCCCTCCAGCCCCCGACTGCTGGCGAGCTGGGCATCAGTGTGGGACCCTCTCCCAATCCTGACCCTCACCACCTCTGGACCCTGTGCAGCTTTCCGACAGGGGTCGGGGGAGGGAAGCGCACGTTCGGGCCCTCGTAACCAATCAGAAGCAGCAATGCTGGTGCTGACCATAGCTTCCTCTCCTCACTCCACCCTCAACCATCTGAGCTGGTGAGGGGTGGGGGTGGGGGGGAGGGGAGTGCCAGTGCCGTTGGCAGTGCCCACCCCACCAAAGAGCCAGCTGAGAGCAGCCAAACCGGAACCTGGGACTAAATCGGATGGCCCAGCACCACATTCCGAGCCGTACAGTCCCAGGCTCAGGCATCGAAGGCAAGGGATGGCACTGAGAACCTTCACTCTGAATTTAAATTTGTTTCTTGCCGAGGCGGTCCCTCATTCCTCCATGCCTGGTCCCCAAACAGATGAGTTGTCAGATGGAGTGAGGTCTCCCTCAGTGCTGTCCCTCCGACAGTGCGGCGCTCCCTCAGTACTGACCCTCCGACAGTGCAGCGCTCCCTCAGTACTGTCCCTCCGACAGCGCGGCGCTCCCTCAGTGCTGTCCCTCCGACAGTGCGGCACTCCCTCAGTACTGACCCTCCGACAGTGCGGCACTCCCTCAGTACTGACCCTCCGACAGTGCGGCGCTCCCTCAGTACTGATCCTCCGACAGTGCGGCGCTCCCTCAGTACTGACCCTCCGACAGTGCGGCGCTTCCTCAGTACTGACCCTCCAACAGTGCGGCGCTCCCTCAGTACTGACCCTCCGACAGTGCGGCTCTCCCTCAGTACTGTCCCTCCGACAGTGCGGCGCTCCCTCAGTACTGACCCTCCGACAGTGCGGCGCTCCCTCAGTACTGACCCTCCGACAGTGCGGCTCTCCCTCAGTACTGACCCTCCGACAGTGCGGCGCTCCCTCAGGACTGACCCTCCGACAGTGCGGCGCTCCCTCAGTACTGACCCTCCGACAGTGCAGCGCTCCCTCAGTACTGACCCTCCGACAGTGCGGCGCTCCCTCAGTACTGACCCTCCGACAGTGCGGCACTCCCTCAGTACTGACCCTCCGACAGTGCGGCGCTCCCTCGGTACTGACCCTCCGACAGTGCAGCGCTCCCTCAGTACTGATCCTCCGACAGTGCGGCGCTCCCTCAGTACTGACCCTCCGACAGTGCGGCGCTTCCTCAGTACTGACCCTCCAACAGTGCGGCGCTCCCTCAGTACTGACCCTCCGACAGTGCGGCACTCCCTCAGTACTGACCCTCCGACAGTGCGGCGCTCCCTCAGTACTGACCCTCCGACAGTGCGGCGCTCCCTCAGTACTGACCCTCCGACAGTGCGGCGCTCCCTCAGTACTGATCCTCCGACAGTGCGGCGCTCCCTCAGTACTGACCCTCCGACAGTGCGGCGCTCCCTCAGTACTGACCCTCCGACAGTGCGGCGCTCCCTCAGTACTGACCCTCCGACAGTGCGGCGCTCCCTCAGTACTGACCCTCCGACAGTGCGGCGCTCCCTCAGTACTGACCCTCCGACAGTGCGGCGCTCCCTCAGTACTGACCCTCCGACAGTGCGGCGCTCCCTCAGTACTGATCCTCCGACAGTGCGGCGCTCCCTCAGTACTGATTCTCCGACAGTGCAGCGCTCCCTCAGTACTGACCCTCCGACAGTGCGGCACTCCCTCAGTACTGACCCTCCGACAGCGCGGCGCTCCCTCAGTACTGACCCTCCGACAGTGCGGCGCTCCCTCAGTACTGACCCTCCGACAGTGCGGCGCTCCCTCAGTACTGACCCTCCGACAGTGCGGCGCTCCCTCAGTACTGATCCTCCGACAGTGCGGCGCTCCCTCAGTACTGATCCTCCGACAGTGCGGCGCTCCCTCAGTACTGATCCTCCGACAGTGCGGCTCTCCCTCAGTACTGACCCTCCGACAGCGCGGCGCTCCCTCAGTGCTGACCCTCCGACAGTGCGGCGCTCCCTCAGTGCTGACCCTCCGACAGTGTGGCGCTCCCTCAGTGCTGACCCTCCGACAGTGCGGCGCTCCCTCAGTGCTGACCCTCCGACAGTGCGGCGCTCCCTCAGTACTGACCCTCCGACAGTGCGGCGCTCCCTCAGTACTGACCCTCCAACAGTGCGGCGCTCTCTCAGTACTGACCAACCGACAGTGCGGCGCTCCCTCAGTACTGACCAACCGACAGTGCGGCGCTCCCTCAGTACTGATCCTCCGACAGTGCGGCGCTCCCTCAGTACTGACCCTCCGACAGCGCGGCGCTCCCTCAGTGCTGACCCTCCGACAGTGCGGCGCTCCCTCAGTACTGACCCTCCGACAGCGCCGCGCTCCCTCAGTACTGACCAACCGACAGCGCGGCGCTCCCTCAGTACTGACCAACCGACAGCGCGGCGCTCCCTCAGTACAGACCCTCCGACAGCGCGGCGCTCCCTCAGTACTGACCATCCGACAGCGCGGCGCTCCCTCAGTACTGACCAACCGACAGCGCGGCGCTCCCTCAGTACTGACCCTCCGACAGCGCGGCGCTCCCTCAGTACTGACCCTCCGACAGCGCGGCGCTCCCTCAGTACTGACCCTCCGACAGCGCGGTGCTCCCTCAGTACTGACCCTCCGACAGTGCGGCGCTCCCTCTGTACTGACCCCCCGACAGTGCGGCGCTCCCTCAGTACTGACCCTCCGACAGTGCGGCGCTCCCTCTGTACTGACCCCCCGACAGTTCGGCGCTCCCTCAGTACTGACCCCCCGACAGTGCGGCGCTCCCTCAGGACTGACCCACCGACAGTGCGGCGCTCCCTCAGTACTGACCCCCCGACAGTGCGGCACTCCCTCAGTACTGACCCTCCGACAGTGCGGCGCTCCCTCAGTCCTGACAACGGGGGAGTGTCGGGTCTGGATTACGGGGTCCGAGTCTCTGGAGTGGGGGCTCAAACCCCACGACCCTCTGACTCAGAGACGAGAGCGAGACTCAGTTTGGATGTTACTGTTACTTTCAAACTGCATCATTCACAAAAGCAAACAGGAAGATAATTACGTCAAATCGCAGGCAGCAGCTTCGATTAAACCAAAATTAATTTACGGAAAGACTCTTTAGCGGTTTCCCAGCTGAAAATAATGTATCCCTTTTCAAATGATGTGTCACAATTGCAGTTCCCAGCAGTGTCCTCATATTAAATAAATTGTTCTTCAGCTTTAAGTGAATCCGTGAATAACTTCACCGTTCTGGCTCAAATTATCCCCATCTCTCAATTTGGTGTAATTCCCATTATAACATTTTCTCATCCTCCTTGTCATAATATTCATGAAAAAAAAGACAGATGTTTGCGAAATAGAGCAGTCGCTGCAACTGGTACAGCACAGGGTTAGCTACAGAGTAAATCTCCCTCCACACTGTCCCCTTCAAACACTCCCCAGGACAGGTACAGCACAGGGTTAGCTACAGAGTAAATCTCCCTCCACACTGTCCCCTTCAAACACTCCCCAGGACAGGTACAGCACAGGGTTAGCTACAGAGTAAATCTCCCTCTACACTGTCCCCTTCAAACACTCCCCAGGACAGGTACAGCACAGGGTTAGCTACAGAGTAAATCTCACTCCACACTGTCCCCTTCAAACACTCCCCAGGACAGGTACAGCTCATAGGGTCCCGAGGCGCCTACGTGAGGTCGCGGATCCAGATCCTGGAAGATTTGGACCGCGCCTCACCCTTCTTCTACTCGCTGGAAAAATGGCGGGGGGTCCGTAAGCAGCTCGTCGAGCTGCTGGCCGACGATGGTTCCTCCATCACGGATCCGGAGGGAATGGGCCTCCTGGTCCGGACTTATTACAGTGCGTTGTTCTCTCCGGATCCGTCCAGCGAGGATGCGCGCAGAGTTTTGTGGGAGGCCCTGCCGCAGGTCAGCCCGAAGGGCGCCGAAGGCTCCGCTCACGTTGGCGGAGCTGACTGGCGCCCTCCACCAGCTCTCGAGGGGCAAATCCCCAGGGCTGGATGGGTTGACCGTGGAGTTCCTCAGGGCGTTCTGGGACGTCCTGGGGGACGATTACGCGCGGGTCCTGGGGGAAAGCCTGGCGACCGGGGAGATGCCCCTCTCGTGGCGCAGGGCGGTCATCGTCCTGCTGCCGAAGAGGGGCAATCTCCGCCTGCTTAAAAACTGGCGTCCGGTCTCCCTCCTCAGCACGGATTATAAGATCTTTGCCCGGGCTATGTCTACCCGCCTGGGCTCCGTGCTGGACCACATGATCCACCCCGACCAGTCCTACACGGTCCCGGGCCGGTCCATCCAGGACAACATCCACCTGGTCCGGGACCTGATCCATCTTTCCCAGAGGACTGGTCAGTCGGTCGCCTTTCTCTCCCTCGATCAGAAGAAGGCGTTCGACAGGGCGGATCAGGAATCCCTTTTCGGGACTCTGCGCGCTTTCGCGAGGATCAATTGGGAGAAATGTTCCGGACTCCTGGTTGGTCAGTGGCGGGTGGACTCCCTGCCGGAGGACATGACACCTTTTGCGTGGAGCACCACGCACCTCCTCTATCTGGGAGTCCATCTTAGCCCCACTGAGGAAGCCTGTTCAGCAAACTGGCAGGAGTTGGAGGCGAAAGTCACCGCTCGGCTGGGGCGCTGGACAGGACTGCTCCGAGTGCTTTCCTACAGGGGCCGAGCGCTGGTCATAAACCAACTGGTGGCCTCCATGTTGTGGTACCGGTTGGTCACTTTGGCCCCGCCCCCTGTATTTGCCACCAAGATCCAGAAGAAACTCGTCGATTTCTTCTGGGGCAAGAGGAAACACTGGGTCTCTGCCGCGGTCCTGAGTCTCCCGATCGAGGAGGGCGGTCAGTCGCTGGTGTGCGTCCGCACCCAGGCTGCCACTCTCCGCCTTCGGACCCTGCAGAGATACCTGTACGTCGAACGTCCTCCCAGATGGTGTGCGCTGGCGACGTATTTTTTCCGCCAGTGTCACTGCCTTCAAGATGACACGCAGCTCCCGGTGGAGTCCGTTAGCCGCGCCTCTCTGAGGGAGTTGCCTGTCTTTTACTGGGATCTATTCCGAGTCTGGAACATGGTCGCCTCAAGTCAGGGCGCTCCCCCGCCGGCGGAGGAGAGCGCCTCGGCTGTCCGGGCGGCTGACTGCGGGGACGGTCCGGCGGGCGGAGGAGTAGCCGAAACCCCCGGGACGCCCCTCACTGTGGGTGGCGAGGGGGCTCAGGAGAACGGATCGCTCCTGGCCGAGCTAACCCCTGCTCGGCCGGAACTGCTCATCAGACCCAGGCCACAAAACCCTCCTCGGGAGCCGGTCCCGCACAACCCGAGCCGCCTCTCGGAAATGCCCTCCGTGCCATTCCAATCGGCGTTGAGGGGTTTCCTGTACGGGCTGCTCCTGCACACTCTCCACTTCCTCACCCTCGTCAGCCGGCCGGACACGCCCTGGCAGTCCGCGTTGCCATCTGGCGGCGAGGGGAAACCCCGATGGAGGTCTCTCTACGCGGGAGTCTTCCCCCTTTACATCGGGGACCTGGGGTGGAGGGTGTTGCACAGAGCAGTCCCGTGCAATAGACTTTTAAGTAGGTTCACGGACTCCCAGGCCCCCTGTACTTTCTGCGGCCTGGACAAGTCCGTGTTCCATGTTTATACGGAGTGTGCGAGGTTGCAGCCCCTCTTTGAGTATTTGAAGGGGCTGCTCGTCAAGTTCTGGCTGCACTTCAGTCCCACACTCCTGATCTTTGGGCACGCGGTGAGGAGGGACGTGGGCCGGGAGGAGGATCTCCTCGTCGGTCTGCTCCTGGGCCTGGCCAAGGTGGCAAGTCACAAGTCCAGGCTGCGGGCCGTCGGGGGGTCCGTAGTGCTGGTGTTTGAGGAAGTGGAGGGGAGAGGATGCCCTGCTTCTAGACTGCAGATGTCAGGGTAATGAGATTTGTTTGGTTACTGTGTCACTGTTAGGGTGGGACCCGGTGACCCCGGAACAGTGAGCCTCTCACCCTGACGGTGAGACCACCAGACTCTATTGAGCGGAAAGTTAAATCACGAGGGGTGTGTATAATGTGTGGCTGGTCAGGTTCCAGTGACCCCATGTGTGACGCTGTGACTGACCCTCCCTCTGTATCTCATCAGTGCCTCTTGTGACCTTCTAATCAGTCTCTCCCTTTCCCGTTTTTTATCCCCCCTCCCTCTCTCGTCTTTTTCTCTCTGTCTCGTTCTCTATTTCCCACTTTGTCTCACTTTCAACCTTTCATTTATCTTTCTCGCCTTTATATTTCTACCTCTCTCTCTGTCTATCACCTTCCTCCCCATCCCCTCCCTTCCCCTCTCTCATTCCCCTCACTCTCTCCCCCTCCTTCCGCCCCCCACAACCCCTCTCTCCCTCCACCCCCTCCCCACATTCCCCTCACTCCCTCCCCCCTCTCATTGTCCTCCCTCCGCTCCCTCCATCGCCTCTCACCCTCAATCCTTGCCTTCCCTCACCATTCTCCCACCCTCCCACTCTCCACTTACAATGTCCCCGCCTTCCTCTCACCCCTTCCCCTCCCACCATAACCTAACTCCCCACCCTCTCCTCTACCCCTCTCCCTCCCTCTCTCCCCGTCTGCCTCCTCTCTCTCTCTTTCATTCCTATCTCCCTCCCCTCTTCTCTCCCTCTCTCCCTCTCACTCCTGACTCTCTCTCGTCCCTTTCTCTCTCCCCCCTCCCTCTCTCTCTCCCCCCCTCTCCCTCTGTCTCTCTCTCTCCCTCCCCCGTCTCTCTCTCTCCCTCCCCCGTCTCTCTCTCTCCCTCCCCCGTCTCTCTCTCTCCTCCCCCTGTCACTCTCTCTCCCTCCCCCTGTCTCTCTCTCCCTCCCCCTGTCTCTCTCTCCCTCCCCCTGTCTCTCTCTCCCTCCCCCTGTCTCTCTCTCCCTCCCCCTGTCTCTCTCTCTCCCTCCCTCCCCCTGTCTCCCTCTCTCCCTCCCCTGTTTCCCTCTCCCTCCCCGTGTCTCTCTCTCCCTTCCCGTGTCTCTCTCTCCCTTCCCGTGTCTCTCTCTCCCTCCCTCTGTCTCTCTCTCTCCCTCCCTCTGTCTCTCTCCCTCCCTCCGTCTCTCTCTCTCCCTCCCTCCGTCTCTCTCTCTCCCTCCCTCCGTCTCTCTCTCTCCCTCCCTCCGTCTCTCTCTCTCCCTCCCCCTGTCTCTCTCTCTCCCTCCCCTGTCTCTCTCTCTCTCCCTCCCCTGTCTCTCTCTTTCCCTCCCTGTCTCTCTCTTTCCCTCCCCTGTCTCTCTCTTTCCCTCCCCTGTCTCTCTCTTTCCCTCCCCGTCTCTCTCTCTCTCCCTCCCCGTTTTTCTCTCTCCCTCCCCCATCTCTCTCTCTCTCCCTCCCCCGTCTCTCTCTCTCCCTCCCCCCGTCTCTCTCTCTCCCCTCCCCCCGTCTCTCTCTCTCCCTCCCCCCGTCTCTCTCTCCCTCTCCCGTCTCTCTCTCTCCCTCCCCCCGTCTCTCTCTCTCCCTCCCCCCGTCTCTCTCTCTCCCTCCCCCGTCTCTCTCTCTCCCTCCCCCCGTCTCTCTCTCTCCCTCCCCCTGTCTCTCTCTCTCCCTCCCCCTGTCTCTCTCTCTCTCCCCCCCACTCTCGCTCTCTCTCTCTCTCCCTCCCCCGTCTCTCTCTCTCTCCCCCCCACTCTCGCTCTCTCTCTCTCTCTCCCTCCCTCCGTCTCTCTCTCTCCCTCCCCGTCTCTCTCTCTCCCTTACCCTGTCTCTCTCTCTCCCTCCCCTGTCTCTCTCTTTCCCTCCCCTGTCTCTCTCTTTCCCTCCCCGTCTCTCTCTCTCTCCCTCCCCGTTTTTCTCTCTCCCTCCCCATCTCTCTCTCTCTCCCTCCCCCATCTCTCTCTCTCTCCCTCCCCCTGTCTCTCTCTCTCCCTCCCCCCGTCTCTCTCTCTCCCTCCCCCCGTCTCTCTCTCTCCCTCCCCCCGTCTCTCTCTCTCCCTCCCCCCGTCTCTCTCTCTCCCTCCCCCCGTCTCTCTCTCTCCCTCCCCCGTCTCTCTCTCTCCCTCCCCCGTCTCTCTCTCTCCCTCCCCCTGTCTCTCTCTCCCTTACCCTGTGTCTCTCTCTCTCTCCCCCCCACTCTCTCTCTCTCTCTCTCTCCCTCCCCCGTCTCTCTCTCTCCCTCCCCCGTCTCTCTCTCTCCCTCCCCCTGTCTCTCTCTCCCTTACCCTGTGTCTCTCTCTCTCTCCCCCCCACTCTCTCTCTCTCTCTCTCTCCCCCCCCCACTCTCTCTCTCTCTCTCTCTCTCCCCCCCACTCTCTCTCTCTCTCTCTCTCTCCCTCCCACTCTCTCTCTCTCTCTCTCCTGTATTGGTGTTCCCACAGGCGGAGTTCTCCGAACTCAATGTGATCTCTCACGCCACTGGCAGTTTCAGCGTTGACATGGAGGTGTATCGGAACGGAGTGAAAGTCGCGAGGTGAGATGGAGGAAGATGTAAGACTAGTGCATGTCAGCGCTCACTCAGTCTCAGTGAGAGTGATCCAATTATCCAGCAGTACCTAATTCACAGGGGTGGGGGGGTTTATATATAGAATAACCTATATCCAACAGGCTGGAATTTCTTCGTACTGTCCCTGTCCTGGGAGTGTTTGATGGGGACAGTGTAGAGGGAGCTTTACTCTGTATCTAACCCCCGTACTGTACCTGTCCTGGGAGTGTTTGATGGGGGATAGGGTAGAGGGAGCTTTACTCTGTATCTAACCCCCGTGCTGTACCTGTCCTGGGGCATGTTTGATGGGGGACAGTGTAGAGGGAGCTTTACTCTGTATCTAATCCCCCGTGCTGTACCTGTCCTGGGGCATGTTTGATGGGGGACAGTGTAGAGGGAGCTTTACTCTGTATCTAACCCCGTGCTGTACCTGTCCTGGGAGTGTTTGATGGGGGATAGGGTAGAGGGAGCTTTACTCTGTATCTAACCCCCGTGCTGTACCTGTCCTGGGGCATGTTTGATGGGGGACAGTGTAGAGGGAGCTTTACTCTGTATCTAATCCCCCGTGCTGTACCTGTCCTGGGGCATGTTTGATGGGGGACAGTGTAGAGGGAGCTTTACTCTGTATCTAACCCCGTGCTGTACCTGTCCTGGGGCATGTTTGATGGGGGACAGTGTAGAGGGAGCTTTACTCTGTATCTAACCCCAGTGCTGTACCTGTCCTGGGAGTGTTTGACGGGGACAGTGTAGAGGGAGTTTTACTCTGTATCTAACCCCTGTGCTGTACCTGTCCTGGGACATGTTTGATGGGGGACAGTGTAGAGGGGGTCATTACCTGATTCTGTGCCATGTTCAATCTGTTCTCGTTAGCTCCACTCCCTTGCCCTTTCCCTGTATCCCTGCGGTCTTTCCCGCTTCAGCTGCCTATGAGGAAACTCCTGACTGAATCAGTTAAGCTGTGGTGTTTTGTTTTTTCTCTGAGTTTGGTGTCTGTGAGCCCTGTCTCCCTCCCCCCCCCCACCAACCCCCCCGGCCCCGACAACCAAGTAAATAACATGAGATGCCAGGACAGGATATGACTGTCAGACCTCAGTCAAAACACTGCACTTGCCACAAGCCAGGGCCAGGGCGGGATTTGGGAATGCCGACTTACCACAGAGATCTGGGAACGTCTTAAGGAAAACTGACCCTTTCCCGGCCCCCCTTCGGAAAATCTCTGCCAGGGAAAACCGGCTCCCGCTGGCTAACCTCTACATTCCCATCTGGACTTGCGTCCTCTGTTGCACTTCCTCCTGCCCACCCATCACGCTGGCCCGCGTGCTCACTGATCGACAGGGCTCCCTCCCCGCGGTCCCGCCAGCGCCTCGATTTTAACATCCTTCTCCTCGTCTCCCCTCCCTTTCCCCGAGGTTGAGGAATCCAGAGCCCGACCACTCTCAGAGCGGGCGAGCGGCGGCTCTCCTCGCCTCCCCGGGGGAAACAGTCCCCCCACCCCTCCCCCACCCGACTCTCCCGACCTCCCCTCGTAACCGGGGCCCCTGGCGACGCCGCTGTCGAACCTCACCTGCCGTTTACGCGCCCACCTCGCGAGGCGCTTTGGACTAAAACGTAAATGCTTCTCGGAAGGTCAAAGGTGAGGTTTCCCGCCCCGAGCCCCGAGCTGGCGAATCAGGGAGGGAATTACTGCGGTGCAGGTGCCCCATCTCAGGGTTCGCTCGAACCACCAACAAATTGCTTTTATAAAGTGCCTGTGACCGAGTAAAACGCCCGCAAAGCGCTTCACAGGAGCGTAAATCGGACAACCTTTAACCCCCGAGCCACACGAGGAGATATTAGGGGTAGGTGACCAAAAGCTCGGTCAATGGGGTCAGTTTTCAGGGACATAGGAGCAGGAGTAGGCCATTCGGCCCTTCGAGCCTGCTCTGCCATTCAGTTAGATCACAGCTGGTCATCTACCTCTACGCCACTTTTCCCCACTATCCCAATCTCCTTTTCATTAGTCTCCAGATATCTATCGATTTCTGTCTTGAACATGCTCGATGATTGAGCTTCCACAGCCCTCTGGGGTAGAGAATTCCACAGATTCACCACCCTCTGAGTGAAGAAATTCCTCCTCATCTCAGTCTAATATGGCCTGCCCCTTTATTTATTTATTTAGAGATACAGCACTGAAACAGGCCCTTCGGCCCTCCATATTCTGAGACTGTGACCCCTGGTTCGAGACTCACCAGTCAGGGGAAACATCCTATCCACATCCACCCTGTCACATCCCGTAAGAATTTTGTACATTTCAATGATATCACCTCTCATTCTTCGAAACTCTAGAGAATACAGGTCCAGTTTCCTCAATCTCTCCTCATAAGGCAATCCCGCCATCCCAGGGATTAGTCTGGTGAACCTCCGTTGCACTCCCTCTTTGGCCGGTATATCCTTCCTTAGATAAGGAGATCAAAACTGTACACAATACTCCAGGTGCGGACTCACCAAGGCTTTATACAATTGCAGCAAGACATCTTTACTCCTGTACTCAAATCCCCTAGTGATGAAGGCCAACATATCATTTACCTTCCTAATTGCTTGCTGCATCTGCAGACTAGCTTTTAGTGACTCATGAACAAGGACACCCAGGTCTCTTTGGACATCAACACTTCCCAACCTCTCACTATTTAAGAAATAATCTGCCTTTCTGCTTTTTCTACCAAAGTGGATAAATTCACACTTATTCGCATTATATTCCATCTGCCACGTTCTTGCCCATTCACTGAGCCTGTCCAAATCCCCTTGAAGCCTCCTTGCACCCTCCTCACAAAATTGTCTTAAAGGAGGAGAGAGAGAGGCGGAGAGGTTTAGGGAGGGAATTCCAGAGCTTAGGGGCCCCAGGCAGCTGAAGGCACGGCCGCCAATGGTGGAGCGATGGGAATCGGGGGATGGTCAAGAGGCCGGAATTGGAGGAGCGTAGAGATCTCGGAGGCTTGTAGGGGCTGGAGGAGGTTACAGAGATAGGGAGAGTTGTAGGGGCTGGAGGAGGTTACAGAGATAGGGAGGGTTGTAGGGGACTGGAGGAGGTTACAGAGATAGGGAGGGTTGTAGGGGACTGGAGGAGGTTACATAGATAGGGAGGGTTGTAGGGGCTGGAGGAGATTACAGAGATAGGGAGGGTTGTAGGGGACTGGAGGAGGTTACAGAGATAGGGAGGGTTGTAGGGGCCGGAGGAGGTTACAGAGATAGGGAGGGTTGTAGCGGCTGGAGGAGGTTACAGAGATAGGGAGGGTTGTAGGGACTGGAGGAGGTTACAGAGATAGGGAGGGTTGTAGGGGCCGGAGGAGGTTACAGAGATAGGGAGGGTTGTAGGGGCTGGAGGAGGTTACAGAGATAGGGAGGGTTGTAGGGGACTGGAGGAGGTTACAGAGATAGGGAGGGTTGTAGGGGACTGGAGGAGGTTACAGAGATAGGGAGGGGGTGAAGAGGTCACAGAGGGGTTTGAACAGGAGGATGAGAATTTTGGAATGGATGTGTTGCTGGACCGGGAGCCGGTGTAGGTCAGCGAGCACTGCGTGTGGGGGCGGTGTGGGAGGGTTGTGAGTTAACAGAGTTTTGGATGAGCTGAGGTTTACAGACGGAGGAAGATCGAGGGAGCGGTGGAATAGCCGAGTCTAGAGATGCAGATTGAAGACTGGAGTTTTTTGGTATTCTGGACGCCAGTGAGCTGGTGTGGGTGGTAGGGACTTTGTGAGAGAGGGGGAATGACCTCTGAACTGTAAAGGTCATGGGTCAAAGAGTAGGGGTGCCCCCCTCATTCCTCCCGCTACACACACACACACCCTGAGTAACAAGCCTGGTGCCTCTTCTTGTTCTGGGTACAGGTCCTTCACCCCAGACTTTGTCCTCGTGCGGCAGCATGCCTACAGCATGGCCAAGGGCGGAGACTTCCGGAACATCGTCATCGGGCTCCAGTACGCCGGGGTTGCCAGCATGAACTCCCTGCACTCCGTCTACAACTTCTGCGACAAGCCCTGGGTGGTAAGTGCGAGTTTGGAGGGAATTGAAGTGGGGGAGGGAGGGGGGGGGAGGGCGGTGGAGGGGACTTCCCCCCCTCCCCCACCCCAGGGAGCTTCGTCTGGGAGCCGCCGCGGCCCAGGAGAGCAGGACGGCCTCACCCCCACCCAACCCTCGTCCTCCGGGACTATCCCTGGGCTGTCTTGCATTAGCTCATCCGATGCTCAGGGGTAGCGGGGCTGGCAGGACACGGGTTGGAGCAGTTTTCCTCTGGTGGGGAGAGGGGGGGTGAAATACAGAGAGGACGTCGTGTTAAATTGGGGTGGGGATAGTCATCCTTTGGGTGCTAACTCGAGAGAGGGGGGAGTCGTCCGAGACCGCCCTTGTATTGACCCTGTTAATCATGTCTTCCCTTCTCTGTGTCTAGTTCGGGCAACTGGCAAAGATCTATAAGAAACTGGGTCCCGAGGAGTTCCCTCTCATCGAGCAAGTTTTCTACCCGAACCACAAGGAGATGGTAAGTAGCCCTGGGCCTGGGCGTGCACACACAGTCTCAACAAATAGCGTTAAGCTCGAGGAGAAGGGCTCCCTGCTTTGTAACCACTGAGGATTTTGAGTCACATTTAAACGCCTACTTAAAGCCATGAGTAAAGAGACGGGGGTATTTCTTACGGGATTCACCCACAGGATGTCGCCAGACCAGCGTTTATTGCCCATCCCTAATTGCCCCTTGAGAAGGTGGTGGTGAGCTGCCTTCTTGAACCGCTGCAGTCCGTGTGGGGGTAGGTACACCCACAGTGCTGTTAGGGAGGGAGTTCCGGGATTTTGACCCAGCGACCGTGAAGGAACGACCGATATAGTTCCAAATCAACTACAACTTGCATTTATCTAGCACCTTGGATTAAGGGGAAATGCCCCAAAGGGGCTTCAGAGGAGACTAAACCGGACACGGAGTCAATGTAAAGAAATATTAGGGACAGACGGCCAAAAGCTCAGTCAGAGAGGTCGGTTTTAACCAGCGTCTTAAAGGAGGAGAGAGAGAGGCGGAGAGGTTTAGGGAGGGAATCCCAGAGCTTAGGGCCCCAGGCAGCTGAAGGCACGGCCGCCAATGGTGGAGCGATGGGAATCGGGGATGGTCAAGAGGCCGGAATTGGAGGAGGGCAGAGATCTCGGAGGGTTGTAGGGGCTGGAGGAGGTTACAGAGATAGGGAGGGTTGTTGGGGGCTGGAGGAGGTTACAGAGATAGGGAAGGTTGTAGGGGCTGGAGGAGGTTACAGAGATAGGGAGAGTTGTGGAGACTGGAGGAGGTTACAGAGATAGGGAGGGTTGTAGGGACTGGAGGAGGTTACTAAGATACGGAGGGTTGTACGGGCTGGAGGAGGTTACAGAGATAGGGAGAGTTGTGGAGACTGGAGGAGGTTACAGAGATAGGGAGGGTTGCAGGGACTGGAGGAGGTTACAGAGATAGGGAGGGTTGTAGGGGCTGGAGGAGGTTACAGAGATAGGGAGGGTTGTAGGGGCTGGAGGAGGTTACAGAGGTAGGGAGGGTTGTAGGGACTGGAGGAAGTTACAGAGATAGGGAGGGTTGCAGGGGACTGGAGGAGGTCACAGAGATAGGGAGGGTTGCAGGGGACTGGAGGAGGTTACAGAGATAGGGAGGATTGTAGGGGCTGGAGGAGGTTACAGAGATAGGGAGGGTTGTTGGGGCTGGAGGAGGTTACAGAGATAGGGAGGGTTGTAGGGGCTGGAGGAGGTTACAGAGATAGGGAGGGTTGTAGGGGCTGGAGGAGGTTACAGAGATAGGGAGGGTTGTAGGGGCTGGAGGAGGTTACAGAGATAGGGAGGGTTGTTGGGGCTGGAGGAGGTTACAGAGATAGGGAGGGTTGCAGGGGACTGGAGGAGGTTACAGAGATAGGGAGGTTTGTCGGGGCTGGAGGAGGTTACAGAGATAGGGAGGGTTGTAGGGGCTGGAGGAGGTTACAGAGATAGGGAGGGTTGTAGGGGCTGGAGGAACTTACAGAGTTAGGGAGGGTTGTAGGGGCTGGAGGAGGTTACAGAGGTAGGGAGGGTTGTCGGGGCTGGAGGAGGTTACAGAGATAGGGAGGGTTGTCGGGGCTGGAGGAGGTTACAGAGATAGGGAGGGTTGTCGGGGCTGGAGGAGGTTACAGCGATAGGGAGGGTTGTCGGGGCTGGAGGAGGTTACAGCGATAGGGAGGGTTGTCGGGGCTGGAGGAGGTTACAGAGATAGGGAGGGTTGTCGGGGCTGGAGGAGGTTACAGAGTTAGGGAGGGTTGTCGGGGCTGGAGGAGGTTACAGTGTTCGGGAGGGGTGTCAGGGCTGGAGGAGGTTACAGAGGTAGGGAGGGTGGTGATGTTGGGAGAGTGTGTGTGATGGAGAGGGTAGACTTTGCCCTGCTGGGTGGTAGTTTGCAGATTTGGATGATGTTTCAGTTTGATCTCTCCATTGTATCAGTGTCTCTCAGTTGTGGTCAATCTTTTTTGCACCTTTCTTGCCCCGACATCCAGTTTACAACATCAGGAGCGACATCAGCAGTTTTCCAATGCAAGGGGGCAAATCCGGACTCATGCAAGTTTTGAAAGAGCCTATAATTAAATCTTCTGCAATTTCCTTACCTGTGCGGCTCTCCCTCAGTACTGACCCTCCGACAGTGCGGCACTCCCTCAGTACTGACCCTCCGACAGTGCGGTGCTCCCTCAGTACTGACCCTCCGACAGTGCGGTGCTCCCTCAGTATCTGTACCGGGGGAGTGTCGGGCCTGGGCTTCGGGGCTGGACCTCTGGATTTCTCCCGGGGCAAATTCGCCCCCTTAAGCACCACCAGTACCTGTTTGGGGGATCTTGCTGTGCACTGTTTGTCCGCTGTGCTTGCCGACCAACCAAGAACTGGCTTTCAAAAGTAATTGAGTGCCTGCATGGCTCTTTTGCACATCCAGATGACGGTGAAGGGAAGTATACGGAAATGCAAGTGTTGTTAATTCATTCATGGGATGTGGGCGTCGCTGGCTCGGCCAGCATTTAATGCCCATCCCTAATTGCCCCTTGAGAAGGTGACGGTGAGCCGCCTTCTTGAGCGCAACTGAGTGTCGCACTGGGCCATTTCAGAGGGCAGTTACCAGTCAACCACATTGCTCTGGGCTCTGAAATCACATGTTGGCCAGACCCGGTAACCTTGGCAGATTTCTTTCTCCAAAGGGCATGAGTGTAACCGTGTGATGCTGGTAGTTTCGCGGCCCCCTTTTCCCCGCGACCCGCCTTTTTATTCCAGATTTATTTGATTAACTGAGTTTAGACTCCCGGCCAGCTGCCCGGACGGGATAGGTATCTGCAGAACATCATGGTGTACTAGGCCCGGAGCACAACCCCTCTGCTACAGGTCGAGCTCTTCCCACGCCCCGCCTTGCTCGGGGCACCCACAGTTCTCCCCCCCACCCCCCAACCCCCAACCCCGCTGCCCTGTCTCGGGGGATGTGGTGGACCCCGGCAGTTTGGCGAGGGCAGTTGCTCCCTCCTTGGCCTAACTCGGAGCCGAGCGCCCTCTGACAGGGTATCTACAGCCCAGGAAACAGGCCATTGGACCCACCCGCTCCGTGCCGGAATTTCTGCTCCACAGCAGCCTCCTCCCACCCCCCCTACTTCATCTCTCCGAAGCTGAACACAGAGAGGAATTTGTGACCGAACGTTTCCTCATTCATTCCACAAATGACGGACAGTTTTGAGTTTGTTCACCAGACCTACCGACCCCTGTACAAAACGATATATATATATATACAGAGTCAGTGGTGCAACTTGTGTTTTTATTTTCTTAAAAAGAACTCATCTGGAATTTAAACAGTTGCGTTTTACAAAAAGAAATAATAAGTTATCTCGAAAAAAAAAATTAGAGGCAGCTGTTGGAAAATGGAGGACGTTTTGTCTGAAATGGAGGCAGTTTGGGGGGGGTGGTTGGAGGGGGGTTTGGTGGTTTGGGGAAAGGGGAGGTTTGTAGGGCGGGGCAATAATATTCTTCAGGGCATGAGTGATGGGGAGAGAGAGAGAGAGAGAGAGAGAGAAAAATAGACCGAAAGGGAAGGTAAAGGGCCATTTCGTGAAATGGCGCCAACCATTTCCAGCTCATGGCTCGAATGCCTTTAGCCACAACCTCCAGGTGAAGAGGCCTCAGGACGGAGGAGGTGGCCATTTTGTTTGTGAGCTATTCCCAGCATGCATTGCAGGTGGGCCAATGCGGGTGGGCCTCTGCGTGCCAAGAGTCGCGGGGGCAGGCGCTAGATAAGGGCGGCGGCGGCAGGGGGGGGGCGAGGGGAATACCAGCGCCATGTGTAAGAGTTGGCAAGGGGGTCCCGTTTCAGGTAGAGCAGGGCACGGAGTGACGGCCATTTTACTTACAAAATGGCCGCCTCCACGAGGCCGCAAAATTCTCCGATTGCTCGATCACTCCAGGAATGGGAGTGAAACAAAAGTCAACAAAAGCGATGCCCCAGCCCTCCCCAGACGACAGCACAGCCTGCTCCCCCAGGAATAGGAGCTGATACGGGGATCTGGGAGGTGGTTGTTGGGCGGGAACAGTTTGAAGAGAACGCAGTGCGGTTTATAGCGGGGGAGCAAGAGCTGAAAAGCAGGCGGCTTAAAGAAAAAAATAACAGTTGGGTTAATTTCGCTCGGGAACGGCTCCTTCGTCCAGGACTTTCCCTTCCGCTGGTTACTGATTCTCGCTTCTGAGGAAGGATCTGGACCTGGGAATCTTGCCCGTGTCCCACTGGCACATGCCAGACGGCTTCATGCTGCAAGCGTAGCGTTGGCTTTGAGCTCCCTCCCACTTTCCGTTGAGGATTCCGTCAGTCCAGAGGCACTGATTATCCGCGGAGAGACTGCACGGCAAGGATAGGCAGGGAATGATCTGCAGGAGACACACAAGGAGGGGAGCCATATTACAGTCACCATCCACTTCCTGTTTCCCGTCGAGTCCAGAAACCCGGAAATCTATACAGACTGCCCCACACGCGGTTAGATCGGGGATTAAACCAGGAGTCCATTCCCCACACGCTGTTAAATCTGCAGTCTAGTGGGAGTTTTACTCTGTTTCTAACCCCCGTGCTGTCCCTGTCCTGGGAGTGTTTGATGGGGACAGTGTAGAGGGAGCTTTACTCTGTATCTAACCCCCGTGCTGTCCCTGTCCTGGGAGTGTTTGATGGGGGACAGTGTAGAGGGAGCTTTACTCTGTATCTAACCCCCGTGCTGTCCCTGTCCTGGGAGTGTTTGATGGGGGACAGTGTAGAGGGAGCTTTACTCTGTATCTAACCCCCGTGCTGTCTCTGTCCTGGGGGTGTTTGATGGGGACAGTGTAGAGGGAGCTTTACTCTGTATCTAACCCCCGTGCTGTACCTGTCCTGGGAGTGTTTGATGGGGACAGTGTAGAGGGAGCTTTACTCTGTATCTAACCCCCGTACTGTACCTGTCCTGGGGAGTGTTTGATGGGGGACAGTGTAGAGGGAGCTTTACTCTGTATCTAACCCCTGTGCTGTACCTGTCCTGGGAGTGTTTGATGGGGACAATGTAGAGGGAGCTTTACTCTGTATCTAACCCCCGTGCTGTCCCTGTCCTGGGAGTGTTTGATGGGGACAATGTAGTGGGAGCTTTACTCTGTATCTAACCCCCGTGCTGTCCCTGTCCTGGGAGTGTTTGATGGGGGACAGTGTAGAGGGAGCTTTACTCTGTATCTAACCCCCGTGCTGGACCTGTCCTGGGAGTGTTTGATGGGGACAATGTAGAGGGAGCTTTACTCTGTATCTAACCCCCGTGCTCTACCTGTCCTGGGAGTGTTTGATGGGGACAGTGTAGAGGGAGCTTTACTCTGTATCTAACCCCCGTGCTCTACCTGTCCTGGGAGTGTTTGATGGGGACAGTGTAGAGGTGTGACGTACCATGCACTGACAGCCAGCTCTGTATCTCTCATCCAGATTTGTCCTCTGTGCTGGTGTCAGCTGACTCCAGGGTTTGTTAAAGCTGCAGATGTTGATGTACATTTTCCCGTCACTCTCCACATTCCCTGCAGGAGAAAGAGGCAAGAAGACGTCAAGTACCAATCCGTCCGGACCCCGACACCCACCCGGGCACCACACTTTGGGAAGTCTGTTCGCAGACGACCCTCATCCCCTGGTGCCATTCCGGTAAATCTCCTCTTGACCTTCTCTGCTCCCAGGGCGGGGGGGGGAACCATCCCAGCTTCCTCCGTCGGCCGCTGGGATCTGAACCTGACCGGGAGTCCGCTCAGACAAGGGTTGGGGGAGGGGGCGAGCGGAGAAGGAGGTCTGTCCGTCAGGGGACGTGAGCGAGGAAATCTCCGGGGGGGGGGGAACCGTACCTGACAGGACATAGTCCTCATTCATCTGATCTGCTTCGAGCACGAGCCCGCAGACTAAGTCAGCACGGGGCGTGTAGACGTACTGAACCTCCTCGACCTTCTCGAAACCCTTGTACATCTGCCAGGAAAGACAAGGATGCAAAGATGGATTAGACACAGACCCATTCTCCCTGCTGGACTGATCCACACATCATGCCACGATCACCCAAAATTACCAGCACCAGGGTGGGCTGAATGGCCTCCTCCTGTTCCTGTGTAACAGGCTCGAGGGGCTGAATGGGCCTCCTCCTGTTCCTGTGTGACAGGCTCGAGAGGGGCTGAATGGGCCTCCTCCTGTTCCTGTGTAACAGGCTCGAGGAGGGGGGCTGAATGGGGCCTCCTCCTGTTCCTGTGTAACAGGCTCGAGGAGGGGGGCTGAATGGGGCCTCCTCCTGTTCCTGTGTAACAGGCTCGAGGAGGGGGGCTGAATGGGGCCTCCTCCTGTTCTGTAACCATTCTCTGATCCTATAGCCTTACCTTTTGTTGTTGGACTTCATACTGGATCCAATGAAAGGCATTCGGATCGCTGCTGTTGTCTCTGGCGACGAGCTTTGATCCCACTATTTTCCCCTTGATAACTGTGGATCATAATAAGAGGTCGCCACGTTAATAGGAGCCGAGGGGGCGGCGGCGGCAAAGAGAACGCTGGGAGTTAGGCCTGGTGAAGGAGCAGTCCGCAGTAGGCCGGGAGCCAGACCACGGTTTTTGTGTTCATTGTCAGGCCTTTTGGGTGGGACTCGGAGCCGAGATAGCCTCTGCTCTGGAACTCAGTGCGGGGCAAAGAACTAATGGGAATAGTCGTGAGGACTTGTACTCTCGAGCTGTTGACTGGCATTGAGGTGGGAACCACATACAGCAGTGAGTCAGGGAAAACATGACCTTTCACTGCTTGGATGAAGTAATGTTCCAACGGGATTAATTCCAAACCTCTGGCACACTATAATCTTACAAGGGGCAATTACCTGACCTCATTCCCCGCCACACCCAATCCAAACAACACTGGGTGATATTTCTCTTCCTCTCTCACTCTCTCTCTCTCTCTCTCTCTCTCTCTGCTTCCGAGGGATGTCAGATTATGACCTCTCTTTCCGCTGCATTTTCCCCTCATTGGCAGGAAGTGGCCATCTCGGGAGGGTCAACCACGGAGAGAGGCCGGGGACATGGATGTGACACCCAGCATCCAGATCCGACCGGGAACTGCCCAGAGCAAATAATCCCAATCGCTCCTGATCCCAGTCACCTCTCTTCTGAAGTCAGTTCAGATTTCACTCCCGGTGGCAACAGCAATAAACTGCATTTATAAAGCGCCCTTCATGTGGCAGCAAGTCACAAGGTGCCTCCGCACAGGTCTGAATCCAATAAAGTTCGAAACCGAGCTGTGTAAGGGGATAGCAGGGACAGGTGACCAACAGAACGGTCAAAGACCGTCTTAAAGGAGGAGGGAGAGAGGGAGGCAGAATCCCAATGGACCCAAATCCCTTCCCATTCACTCCCACTGTACACAATCCTAATGGACCCAAATCCATTCCCATTCACTCCCACTGTACACAATCCCAATGGACCCAAATCCCTTCCCATTCACTCCCACTGTACACAATCCCAATGGACCCAAACCCCTTCCCATTCACTCCCACCGTACACAATCCCAATGGACCCAAACCCCTTCCCGTTCACTCCCACTGTACACAATCCCAATGGACCCAAATCCCATTCCCGTTCACTCCCATTGTACACAATCCCAATGGACCCAAACCCCTTCCCGTTCACTCCCACTGTACACAATCCCAATGGACCCAAATCCCATTCCCGTTCACTCCCATTGTACACAATCCCAATGGACCCAAACCCCTTCCCATTCACTCCCACCGTACACAATCCCAATGGACCCAAACCCCTTCCCATTCACTCCCACTGTACACAATCCCAATGGACCCAAACCCCTTCCCATTCACTCCCACTGTACACAATCCCAATGGACCCAAACCCCTTCCCATTCACTCCCATTGTACACAATCCCAATGGACCCAAACCCCTTCCCATTCACTCCCACCGTACACAATCCCAATGGACCCAAACCCCTTCCCGTTCACTCCCATTGTACACAATCCCAATGGACCCAAACCCCTTCCCATTCACTCCCACCGTACACAATCCCAATGGACCCAAACCCCTTCCCGTTCACTCCCATTGTACACAATCCCAATGGACCTAAACCCCTTCCCATTCACTCCCACTGTGCACAATCCCAATGGTCCCAAACCCCTTCCCGTTCAGTCCCACTGTACACAATCCCAATGGACCCAAACCCCTTCCCATTCACTCCCACTGTACACAGTTCTAATGGACCCAAACCCCTTCCCATTCACTCCCAGTGTACACAATCCCAATGGACCCAAACTCCTTCCCATTCGCTCCCACTGTACACAATTCTAATGGACCCAAACCCCTTCCCATTCACTCCCACTGTACACAATCCCAATGGACCCAGACCCCTTCCCATTCACTCCCACCTTACACAATCCTAATGGACCTAAACCCCTTCCCATTCACTCCCACTGTGCACAATCCCAATGGTCCCAAACCCCTTCCCGTTCAGTCCCACTGTACACAATCCCAATGGACCCAAACCCCTTCCCATTCACTCCCACTGTACACAGTTCTAATGGACCCAAACCCCTTCCCATTCACTCCCAGTGTACACAATCCTAATGGACCCAAACCCCTTCCCATTCGCTCCCATTGTACACAATCCCAATGGACCTAAACCCCTTCCCATTCACTTCACACCCACTGTACACAATCCCAATGGACCCAAACCCCTTCCCATTCACTCCCACTGTACACAATCCCAATGGACCCAGACCCCTTCCCATTCACTCCCACCTTACACAATCCTAATGGACCCAAACCCCTTCCCTTTCACTCCGATGATACACAATCCCAATGGACTCAAACCCCTTCCCGTTCACTTCCACCGTTCACAATCCCAATGGACCCCAAACCCCTTCCCATTCACTCCCATTGAACACAATTGCAAATCCTTCCCGGAGGGCTGGTGGGAATGTTGGCACTCACCCACATCGGACTGACAGTAAGCTTGCTGGGGATGAGATGGGCCACAGCTGCAAGCGTCAGACTGCTGTTGCACGGTCAGGAGCAGAAGCCCGGTGGCCAGGAACCCAAAGATGTTGCAGCTCATGGTTGTCTTGTTAATGAGTCGAAGGGACAGTGTGAGTTTCAGGATGAGTGGCGGTGACCGAGAGGAGGGACAGTATCGGCTGAGACTGATCGATCTGGAGAGAGAGAGAGAGAGTTAGATTCACCATAGATCCATTGCAAACCTTGAACGCAACATTGCACAGATAAACGCAGTCTAGACTGTCTGCCTCTCCCGCTGTCTCTGTCTGTCAATTGCTTTCTCTCTCTCCGTTTCTCTCTCTCCCTCCGTCACACTCTCTCTCCGTCTCTCCGTCTTGCTCTCTCTACATCTCGCTCTCTCTCCCTCTGTCTTGCTCTCTCTCTTTCTCTCCGCCTATATTTGTCTCTCCGTCTCTCTGTCTCTCCCTCTGTCTGTCTCTCTCTCTCTCTCTCCTGTCTCTCCCTCACTTTCTCTGTCTGTCTGTCTCTCTCTGCCTCTCCCTCTATCTCTGTCCCTCTACCTCTCTCTCACGCTATATTTATTTCTATCTGTCTCTCTGTCCCTCTCTCTCTGTCTCTGTCTCTGTCTCGCCCTCTATCTCTGTTTCTGTCCATGCTCTTTTCTCTCTCGCTCTGTCTTTCTCTCTCTTTGTCTCCCTCTCCCCCCGTTCTTTCTCTCTCGCCCCCCCCACCCCCCCCTCTCTGTGGAGAACTGGCAGCACTGTACGGCCCCCATTCCCCGCTCTACCCCACTGTTTGTCTCATTACCTGGCCCAGCCCAGTGTCTCTCGGATGACAGCGAGCAGTTTGAAATTGAACAGTGAGCCCAGTTATTTAAGGGAAGTGACAAGGCAGCTGGTTTCCTCTGTGTAGCGGATCGCTGGTCATTTCAACCGGATCCCCGAGTAAACAGACCACATTTCACAACAGCAGTCAGTCCCCTTGTGAAATCTGAACACCGGAGTTCACGGGCAAGGTGACACTGGCCTTTCACCTCTGACCTTTCAGCTTTAACCTCAGCTGATGGATTTGGGCAGCTCCTGACGGATGTTTAGGCAAAGAGACAGAGGGAGAAAAACTGAGAGAGAGAGAGAACGTGAATGTGAGAGGAATGCCCATGAGCTCTGGTCTGTCTGCAAAAGCTGTGCCCAGTCATGAGACACAACAGAATGGAAACTCTCGGCACCCCCATCACAACTAATCTCACTGCCCCGCTCTCTCCCCATAGCCCTGTATCAATCCCAAACTAATCCCACTGCCCCGCTCTTCCCCCCAATGCCCTGTATCGATCCAAAACTAATCCCACTGCCCCGCTCTCTCTCCATAGCCCTGTATCAATCCCAAACTAATCCCACTGCCCCGCTCTCTCCCCATAGCCCTGTATCAATCCACTAACTAATCCCACTGCCCCACTGTCTCCCCATAGCCCTGTATCAATCCCAAACTAATCCCACTGTCCCGCTCTTCCCCCCTAGCCCTGTATCGATCCAAAACTAATCCCACTGCCCCGCTCTTCCCCCCCATAGCCCTGTATCGATCCAAAACTAATCCCACTGCCCCGCTCTTCCCCCCCATAGCCCTGTATCGATCCACAAACTAATCCCACTGCCCCGCTCTCTCCCCATAGCCCTGTATCAATCCACAAACTAATCCCACTGCCCCGCTCTCTTCCCATAGCCCTGTATCAATCCCCAAACTAATCCCACTGCCCCACTCTCTCCCCATAGCCCTGTATCAATCCCCAAACTAATCCCACTAACCCAGTCTCTCCCCATAGCCCCGTATCAATCCCCAAACTAATCCCACTGCCCCACTCTCTTCCCATAGCCCTGTATCAATCCCCAAACTAATCCCACTGCCCCGCTCTCTTCCCATAGCCCCGTATCAATCCCCAAACTAATCCCACTAACCCAGTCTCTCCCCATAGCCCTGTATCAATCCCCAAACTAATCCCACTGCCCCACTCTCTTCCCATAGCCCTGTATCAATCCCCAAACTAATCCCACTGCCCCGCTCTCTTCCCATAGCCCCGTATCAATCCCCAAACTAATCCCACTAACCCAGTCTCTCCCCATAGCCCTGTATCAATCCCCAAATGAATCCCACTGCCCCGCTCTCTTCCCATAGTCCTGTATCAATCCCCAAATGAATCCCACTGCCCCGCTCTCTTCCCATAGCCCTGTATCAATCCCCAAACTAATCCCACTGCCCACTCTCTCCCCATAGCCCTGTATCAATCCCCAAACTAATCCCACTAACCCAGTCTCTCCCCATAGCCCTGTATCAATCCCCAAACTAATCCCACTGCACCACTCTCTCCCCATAGCCCTGTACCAATCTCAAACTAATCCCACTGCCCCGCTCTCTTCCCAAAGCCCTGTATCAATCCCCAAACTAATCCCACTGCCCCGCTCTCCCCCTCTTTGAGTCTACCTGAGGACAAAGTTTTGCTCACTGCCAACTCAGCATGATAGTGCCCTCAGTGTGTGAGGCAGGCAGACCAGTTGTTGGCACAGGCACAGAAACACACACACACACACACAAACCTCAGCTGTCACACTCGGCAGGCCCCTTTCTAAGAAAGTTCTTACCTCCCAGTTAGGGTTGGCTCTTCCAGCTGTGTGTGTCCCTGTCTGCCTCGTCCATCTCTTATAAACCCTCAGCTGTCAGGCCCCTCCCCCCTCTGATCTGCTGGCAGCCAACTGCGCTCCTGACGCAAGGGTGATGTTGTGTGTCCGTCCGCCCTGTCTGTTAGGTATCCCCCTGGGAGAGGATCACATTCCAGAACGGATGCTCAAACATTCCAGATGCAGATTCTCGACTGGCTTTGCTATGACGTCACGGGGCCGTGAAGGTCTGTGGACAGGCAGTGCTCTGATTTGTGGGCTGCTAATTTGTAACAGCCGCTAATGTCTTTGACCTGATGTTTTGTTTATCTCTAGAAAACCTCTCCTCAACCCACACTATTCCCCCGCCTCACCCAATCCCGCAACCAAACTTCCTCCTATTGCCTCACCAACAGTTTTGATTTGACAGTTTTCCCAATTTGACATTTCAAAGAACATTATCCAGCTGTTCACTGTGATGTTGGCGGGGGGGAGTGGGGGGTACGTCAGAGGTCAGAAGTGAGATTGCCTCTCTCCCTGACAGCATCAGGGTCACCGAAAGGGTCACGGAAAGAATGCTGAAATGTCCTGGGAGTGTTTGATGGGGACAGTGTAGAGGGAGCTTTACTCTGTATCTAACCCCCGTACTGTACCTGTCCTGGGGAGTGTTTGACGGGGACAGTGTAGAGGGAGCTTTACTCTGTATCTAACCCCCCCGTGCTGTACCTGTCCTGGGGAGTGTTTGATGGGGACAGTGTAGAGGGAGCTTTACTCTGTATCTAACCCCCCCGTGCTGTACCTGTCCTGGGGAGTGTTTGATGGGGACAGTGTAGAGGGAGCTTTACTCTGTATCTAACCCCCCCGTGCTGTACCTGTCCTGGGGAGTGTTTGATGGGGACAGTGTAGAGGGAGCTTTACTCTGTATCTAACCCCCGTGCTGTCCCTCTCCTGGGAGTGTTTGATGGGGACAGTGTAGAGGGAGCTTTACTCTGTATCTAACCCCCGTGCTGTACCTGTCCTGGGGAGTGTTTGATGGGGACAGTGTAGAGGGAGCTTTACTCTGTATCTAACCCCCCGTGCTGTACCTGTCCTGGGGAGTGTTTGATGGGGACAGTGTAGAGGGAGCTTTACTCTGTATCTAACCCCCGTGCTGTCCCTCTCCTGGGAGTGTTTGATGGGGGACAGTGTCGAGGGAGCTTTACTCTGTATCTAACCCCCGTGCTGTACCTGTCCTGGGAGTGTTTGATGGGGGACAGTGTCGAGAGAGCTTTACTCTGTATCTAACCCCCGTGCTGTACCTGTCCTGTGGAGTGTTTGATGGGGGACAGTGTCGAGGGAGCTTTACTCTTGCATCTGAACTGGAGGGGCAACAATATCCTGGGCGGGAGGTTTGCTAGAGCTCTTCGGGAGGGTTTAAACTAGTTTGGCAGGGGGATGGGAACCGGAGCCACGGATCAGTGGATGGGGTAGCTGTTGAACAGGCAGATACAGAGTGCAGAGAGTCTGTGAGGAAGGTTAGACAGTTGGCAGGGCAAAGTTGCAGCCAGTATGATGGGTTGAAGTGTGTCTATTTTAACGCAAGAAGTGTCAGGAATAAGGGTGATGAACTTAGATCGTGGATCAGTACTTGGAGCTACGATGTTGTGGCCATTACGGAGACGTGGATATCACAGGGGCAGGAATGGATGTTGGATGTTCCGGGGTTTAGATGTTTCAAAAGGAATAGGGAGGGAGGTAAAAGAGGTGGGGGAGTGGCATTGTTAATCAGGGATAGTATCACAGCTGCAGAAAGGGAGGTCGTCGAGGAGGGTTTGTCTACTGAGTCAGTATGGGTGGAAGTCAGAAACAGGAAAGGAGCAGTCACTTTGTTGGGAGTTTTCTATAGACCCCCCAATAGCAGCAGAGACACGGGGGAACAGATTGGGAGGCAGATTTTGGAAAGGTGCAGAAGTAACAGGGTTGTTGTCATGGGTGACTTCAACTTCCCTAATATTGATTGGAACCTCCTTAGTGAAAATAGTTTGGATGGAGCAGTTTTTGTCAGGTGTGTCCAGGAAGGTTTCCTGACTCAATATGTAGATAGGCCGACTAGAGGGGAGACTATGTTGGACTTGGTGCTTGGCAACGAACCAGCCAGGTGGCAGATCTCTCGGTGGGAGAGCATTTCAGTGATAGTGATCACAACTCCCTGACCTTTACTATAGTCATGGAGAGGGACAGGAGCAGACGGGATGGGAAAATATTTAATTGGGGGAGGGGGAATTACAATGCTATTAGGCAGGAACTGGGGAGCATAAATTGGGAACAGATGTTCTCAGGGAAATGCACGACAGAAATGTGGAGGTTGTTTAGGGGGCACTTGCTGCGACTGCTGGATAGGTTTGTCCCGATGAGGCAGGGAAGGGATGGTAGGGTGAAGGAACCTTGGATGACAAGAGATGTGGAACAGCTAGTCAAGAGGAAGAAGGAAGCTTACTTAAGGTTGCGGAAGCAAGGATCAGACAGGGCTCTAGAGGGTTACAAGGTAGCCAGGAAGGAACTGAAGAATGGACTTAGGAGAGCTAGAAGGGGACATGAAAAAGTCTTGGCGGGTAGGATTAAGGAAAATCCCAAGGCGTTCTACACTTATGTGAGGAACAAGAGGATGGCCAGAGTGAGGGTAGGGCGGATCAGGGATAGTGGAGGGAACTTGTGCCTGGAGTTGGAGGAGGTAGGGGAGGTTCTAAATGAATACTTTGCTTCAGTATTCACTAGTGAGAGGGACCTGGTCGTTTGTGAGGACAGCGTGGAGCAGGCTGATATGCTTGAACAGGTTGAGGTTAAGAGGGAGGATGTGCTGGAAAGTTTGAATGATATGAGGATAGATAAGTCCCCGGGGCCAGACGGGATATACCCAAGGATATTACGGGAAGCGAGGGAAGAGATTACTGCGCCTTTGGCGATGATCTTTGCGTCCTCACTGTCCACTGGAGTAGTACCAGATGATTGGAGGGTGGCAAATGTTGTTCCCTTGTTCAAGAAAGGGAATAGGGATAACCCTGGGAATTATAGACCAGTCAGTCTTACGTCGGTAGTGGGCAAATTATTGGAGAGGATTCTGAGAGACAGGATTTATGATTACTTGGAAAAGCATAGTTTGATTAGAGATAGTCAGCATGGCTTTGTGAGGGGCAGGTCATGCCTCACAAGCCATATTGAATTCTTTGAAGATGTGACAAAACACATTGATGAAGGAAGAGCAGTGGATGTGGTGTATATGGATTTTAGCAAGGCGTTTGATAAGGTTCCCCATGGTAGGCTCATTCAGAAAGTAAGGAGGCATGGGATTCAGGGAAAGTTGGCTGTTTGGATACAAAATTGGCTGGCCCATAGAAGTCAGAGGGTGGTAGTCGATGGAAAGTATTCAGCCTGGAGCTCGGTGACCAGTGGTGTTCCACAAGGATCTGTTCTGGGACCTCTGCTCTTTGTGATTTTTATAAATGACTTGGATGAGGAGGTGGAAGGCTGGGTTAGTAAGTTTGCCGATGACACGAAGGTTGCTGGAGTTGTGGATAGTGTGGAAGGCTGTTGTAGGTTGCAATGGGACATTGACAGGATGCAGAGCTGGGCTGAGAAGTGGCAGATGGAGTTCAACCTGGAAAAGTGTGAAGTGATTCATTTTGGAAGGTCGAATTTGAATGCGGAATACAGGCTTAAAGACAGGATTCTTGGTAGTGTGGAGGAACAGAGGGATCTTGGGGTCCATGTCCATAGATCGCTCAAAGTTGCCACCCAAGTTGATAGGGTTGTTAAGAAGGCGTATGGTGTGTTGGCTTTCATTAACAGGGGGATTGAGTTTAAGAGCCACGAGGTTATGCTGTAGCTCTATAAAGCCCTGGTTAGACCACACTTGGAATATTGTGTTCTGTTCTGGTCGCCTCATTATAGGAAGGATGTGGAAGCTTTAGAGAGGGTGCAGAGGAGATTTACCAGGATGCTGCCTGGACTGGAGGGCATGTCCTTCGAAGAAAGATTGAGGGAGCTAGGGCTTTTCTCATTGGAGCGAAGAAGGATGAGAGGTGACTTGATAGAGGGGTACAAGATGATGAGAGGCATAGACAGAGTGGATAGCCAGAGACTTTTTCCCAGGGTGGAAAGGGCTATCACCAGGGGGTATAATTTTAAGGTGATTGGAGGAAGGTTTCGGGGAGATGTCAGAGGTAGGTTCTTTACACAGAGAGTGGTGGGTGTGTGGAATGCACTGCCAGCGGTGGTAGTAGAAGCAGATACATTAGGGGCATTGAAGTGACTCTTAGATAAGTACATGGATGATAGTAGAATGAAGGGTATGATCTTAGAGTAGGTTAAAGGTTCGACACAACATAGTGGGCCAAAGGGCCTGTACTGTGCTGTACTGTTCCATGTTCTATGTTCTAACTCAGTCCTCACACTGGGGCAGTGTTGTGCCTGGATTTGGGGGCCCTAGTCTCTGGAGTGGGATTTTGAAGCCACAACCTTCTGACTCAGAGCAGAGAGAGTGAAATTGACCAGAATATTTCGAAAAGCTTACCACTTAATACCAAAATAGTTTCTGTCTGTTGAAAGTTGTCTGCCATGTCTCACTTGGCCCTGAAGCCTGGTGGCTTGGATGTGGTAGGAAAAAGGTTGACCTAAGTCCCACACAGATTCCTGTAGTGAGCAGACTGATGTCATGGCTTTTCGCGATGGGTATAATGGACAATAGATGATCACCCCTGGGTCCTAGTGGGAGCTGCAAAGGTGATTCCTGCTATTGTCACTCAGCATCAGACCTGTAGTCAGGGCGGAAACACTAACAGGACATTGTCTTGTGAACTCTTGGCAGGTCCTGTTTCTCCGTGCAGTACAAATGGAATAACTTTCAGGATGTGCTGATGTGGTTCCAACATTCTTAACGCTTTGATAGATCACTCCCACCTTCTCCCCATATCCCTCAATCCCACCTTCTCCCCATATCCCTCACACCCCACCTACCTACCTTCTCCCCATAAGCCTCAATTCCCATCTACCCACCTTCTCCCCATATCCCTCACTCCGCCACCTACCCACCTTCTCCCCATATCCCTCACTATGCCACCGACCCATCTTCTCCCCATATCCCTCACTCCACCACCTACCCACCTTCTCCCCATATCCCTCAATCCCACCTTCTCCCGGTATCCCTCAATCCCACCTTCTCCCCATATCCCTCAATCCTACCTTCTCCCCATATGCCTCAATCCCACCTTCTCCCCATATCCCTCAATCCCACCTTCTCCCCATATCCCTCACACCCCACCTACCTACCTTCTCCCCATAAGCCTCAATTCCCATCTACCCACCTTCTCCCCATATCCCTCACTCCGCCACCAACCCATCTTCTCCCCATATCCCTCACTCCACCACCTACCCACCTCCTCCCCATATCCCTCAATCCTCCACCTACCCACCTTCTCCCCATATCCCTCACCCCGCCACCTACCCACAATTGTCCCCATATCCCTCAATCCCCACCTACCCACCTTCTCCTCATATCCCTCAATCCCCACCTACCCACCTTCTCCCCATATCCCTCACTCCCCACCGACCCACCTTCTCCCCATATCCCTCACTCCCACCTACCCTCCTTCTCCCCATATCCCTCAATCCCCACCTACCCACCTTCTTCCCATATCCCTCAATCCCCACCTACCCACCTTCTCCCCATATCCGTCACTACGCCACCTACCCACCTTCTCCCCCTATCCCTCACTACGCCACCTACCCACCTTCTCCCCATATCCCTCACTCCATCACCTACCCAATTTCTCCCCATATCCCTCAATCCTCCACCTACCCACCTCCTCCCCATATCCCTCAGTCCTCCACCTACCCACCTCCTCCCCATATCCCTCAATCCTCCACCTACCCAACTCCTCCCCATATCCCTCAATCCTCCACCTACCCACCTCCTCCCCATATCCCTCAATCCCCACCTACCCACCTTCTCCCCATATCCCTCACCCCGCCACCTACCCACAATTGTCCCCATATCCCTCAATCCCCACCTACCCACAATTGTCCCCATATCCCTCAATCCCCACCTACCCACCTTCTCCCCTTATCCCTCAATCCCCACCTACCCACCTTCTCCCCATATCCCTCAATCCCCACCTACCCACCTTCTCACCATCTCCCCTTATCCCTCAATCCCCACCAATCCACCTTCTCCCCATATCCCTCAATCCCCACCTACCCACCTTCTCCCCATATCCCTCGATCCCCACCTACCCATCTTCTCCCCATATCCCTCACCTCCACCTACCCATCTTCTCCCCATATCCCTCACCTCCACCTACCCACCTTCTCCCCATATCCCTCAATCCCCACCTACCCACCTTCTCCCCATATCCCTCGATCCCCACCTACCCATCTTCTCCCCATATCCCTCGATCCCCACCTACCCACCTCCTCCCCATATCCCTCAATCCCCACCTACCCATAATTGTCCCCATATCCCTCGATCCCCACCTACCCACCTTCTCCCCATATCCCTCAATCCCCACCTACTCACCTTCTCCCCATATCCCTCAATCCGCACCTACCCACCTTCTCCCCATATCCCTCAATCCCCACCTACCCACCTCACCTTCTCCCCTTATCCCTCAATCCCCACCTACCCACCTTCTGCCCATATCCCTCACTCCCCACCTACCCACCTTCTCCCCATATCCCTCACTCCCCACCTACCCACCTTCTCCCCATATCCCTCACTCCCCACCTACCCACCTTCTCCCCATATCCCTCACTCCCCACCTACCCACCTTCTCCCCATATCCCTCAATCCCCACCTACTCACCTTCTCCCCATATCCCTCAATCCCCACCAATCCACCTTCTCCCCATATCCCTCAATCCCCACCTACCCACCTTCTCCCCATATCCCTCACCGCCACCTACCCACCTTCTCCCCATATCCCTCAATCCCCACCTACCCATAATTGTCCCCATATCCCTCGATCCCCACCTACCCACCTTCTCCCCATATCCCTCAATCCCCACCTACCCACAATTGTCCCCATATCCCTCAATCCCCACCTACTCACCTTCTCCCCATATCCCTCAATCCGCACCTACCCACCTTCTCCCCATATCCCTCAATCCCCACCTACCCACCTCACCTTCTCCCCTTATCCCTCAATCCCCACCTACCCACCTTCTCCCCATATCCCTCACTCCCCACCTACCCACCTTCTGCCCATATCCCTCACTCCCCACCTACCCACCTTCTCCCCATATCCCTCACTCCCCACCTACCCACCTTCTGCCCATATCCCTCACTCCCCACCTACCCACCTTCTCCCCATATCCCTCACTCCCCACCTACCCACCTTCTCCCCATATCCCTCACTCCCCACCTACCCACCTTCTCCCCATATCCCTCACTCCCCACCTACCCACCTTCTCCCCATATCCCTCAATCCCCACCTACTCACCTTCTCCCCATATCCCTCAATCCCCACCAATCCACCATCTCCCCATATCCCTCAATCCCCACCTACCCACCTTCTCCCCATATCCCTCACCGCCACCTACCCACCTTCTCCCCATATCCCTCGATCCCCACCTACCCACCTTCTCCCCATATCCCTCGATCCCCACCTACCCACCTCCTTCCCATATCCCTCACTCCGCCACCTACCCACCTTCTCCCCATATCCCTCACTCCGCCACCTACCCACCTTCTCCCCATATCCCTCAATCCCCACCTACCCATAATTGTCCCCATATCCCTCGATCCCCACCTACCCACCTTCTCCCCATATCCCTCAATCCCCACCTACCCAGCTTCTCCCTGGTTGCTTAGGGTTGAATCCCTGGTTGCCCTTATTTCCTAATTCTCTCTCCCGCCCTTCAAAACTTTATCCAAACCCATGTTTTCGACCACGTTTTCAGTTTCCCCTCCGACCTGTCATGTGGCTTGATACTCATTCATTTATCCCTCCTATTGTCGTCTTCCCCATTTGCGTGAAGCATTTTGGGCCATTGCCTGTGTTGAACGTGTAAGTCTCTGTTGGAGAACCACGGCAAGTCAGGAGTTAACAATGGAGCTGGCTATATCGCAGCATTCACTGCAATAATGCAAGAGCCCCCCCCCCGCACCATTGAAGCTATGGACACCACCCTGCCATTGTTTATTTAGAGGGCTTTCATCAGTGCAAAGCAGGCTGGGACACACCTGTCTCCATTATTACGTCTCACTTGCCCTCCATCCCCAGCGATTTGCTGGAAACGCAATGGCGAATGTGATCTCACTAGGGGGTGGCTCATTGTCTCTCAGCGTCCCATTTACCGTACTTGCTTCCCGCACCACAGCAGCACCACCACTGACCTCTGAACCCCTGCAAGTGGCGGCAGCATTGATCACACAGACATGAAAGAAAGGGAGAGACAGACAAACGATCCAAGGCAGAGAGTGGGAGACAGAGAAAGAGATAAAAAGAAAGACAGAGGGAGGGAGAGAGAAAGGGAGAGAGATGGAGGGAGACAGAGAAAGGCAACGAGACAGATTGTGACAAAGTTACACAAATAGGGAGTGAGAACAGCACAAGAGAGAGGGTTTTCCCACTATCGATTCAATTGGGATGGTCCCAGGGCAAGTGTTGATGCCAGGGAGTCCCAGTCAATCAGCACACTGTTTACTTCTCATTGATGATCCCCCAGACCAGAATCTTGAGGATTCGGTCTCTGTCGATGCCTCCCTTTCTCTGTCTCTCTCTTCCTGCCTTCTTCTCTGTCTCTGTCTCCCTCCTTCCCTCTCTCGCCCCTTCCCTCTTTCTCACTCTCCCTCTCTCTTTCGCTGTTCTCGCTCCCTATTTGTGTAACTCTCCGTCACGATCTGTCTCGTTCTCTTTCTCTGTCTCCCTCCCTCCTCTCTCCTTCATCTCTCTGTTCTTCTTATCTCTTTCTCTCTGTCTCCCTCTCCTATCTCTCAATTTCCACCTTCACTTCCTCTCGTTCTTTCCCGACCTTTCGATTGCTCTGTCTGTTTGTCCATTTCTGTCTGTCTCATTCACCAACCCTCCCCACCACCCTCTATATCTCTTCCATTTTCATTCACTCTCTCTATCCCACCAGATCTCTTTGACTCCTGGGTATCTGTTACTCGATATATAAACCCCCCGAACCCCTCGATTAGATTCCAGTCTGTAACTCACTCCCGAGTATCTGTTATTCTATATATAAACCCCCCGAACCCCTCGATTAGATTCCAGTCTGTAACTCACTCCCGGGTATCTGTTATTCTATATATAAACCCCCCGAACCCCTCGATTAGATTCCAGTCTGTAACTCACTCCCGGGTATCTGTTATTCTATATATAAACCACCTGAACCCCTCGATTAGATTCCAGTCTGTAACTCACTCCCGGGTATCTGTTATTCTATATATAAACCACCCGAACCCCTCGATTAGATTCCAGTCTGTAACTCACTCCCGGGTATCTGTTATTCTATATATAAACCCCCCCGAACCCCTCGATTAGATTCCAGTCTGTAACTCACTCCCGGGTATCTGTTATTCTATATATAAACCCCCCGAACCCCTCGATTAGATTCCAGTCTGTAACTCACTCCCTGGTATCTGTTCTTCGATATGTAAACCCCCCGAACCCCTCCATTAGATTCCAGTCTGTAACTCACTCCCGGGTATCTGTTATTCTATATATAAACCCCCCGAACCCCTCGATTAGATTCCAGTCTGTAACTCACTCCCGGGTATCTGTTATTCTATATATAAACCCCTCCGAACCCCTCGATTAGATTCCAGTCTGTAACTCACTCCCGGGTATCTGTTATTCTTTTTATAAACACCCCGAACCCCTCGATTAGATTCCAGTCTGTAACTCACTCCCGGGTATCTGTTATTCTATATATAAACCACCCCGAACCCCTCGATTAGATTCCAGTCTGTAACTCACTCCCGGGTATCTGTTATTCTATGTCTAAACCCTTCAATCAGATCGGCAGATTTGAAGGAATGTTCCTGTAAAAAGGTTTAACTTGTTAACATATTGCCCTTTTAAGGAGAGCTGGGAATGCAGGGTCCACAGGGACAGAAGTGATTAATTTCATGTCTGTAAAGTCGAGGATGTGATAGGGAGGGGTTGATTTTCCGAGCCCTGCGGTGTCAGTTTGGGGGCAAACGTCCAGGAATTTGACAATTACATCTTTTGTTCCCATTGTTGTTCAGTGTATTCCTTTTCACTCATGCCTTGTCTTGTGCTTACAAGCAGCTATTGTTCTTGCTGCAGCCACCCACCTTGCTGCCTCTGTAAACATCAGCTCATCCAAAACTCCGCTGTCCCCACCCCCTCTCATAACTCGCACCAAGTCCGATTCACCCATCACCGTCTGTGCTCACTGACCGACACTGGATCCCCGTCAGGCAACGTCTCCATTTTAAAATTCTCCTTTCTGTTTGCAAATCCCTCTACGTCCTCACCCTCTCCCTATCTCCATAACCTCCTCCAGCCCCGACAACCCTCCCTATCTCTGTAACCTCCTCCAGCCCCTGCTACCCTCCCTATCTCTGTAACCTCCTCCAGCCCCTACAACCCTCCCTATCTCTGTAACCTCCTCCAGCCCCTGCTACCCTCCCTATCTCTCTAACCTCCTCCAGCCCCTACAGTCCCCCGAGATCTCTGCGCTCCCTCCAGTTCCGGCCTCTTGACCGTCCCCCGATTCCCATTGCTGTACCATTGACGGCCGTGCCTTCAGCTGCCTGGGGCCCTAAGCTCTATCAGTCTGTAGCATAGGCCAGGTCTGAGCATCTGACTGTGGCCCCTGTGCCTATGGACACCACTGTCTCTATCAATGAGTTGGTGGCTGGGTGGGAGTTACAGCAGAACTCAGAGCAAGCAGTATATTTTAGAGCAGAGTCTAGCTTACAGTAAACAGAGTCTCTATAAACTGCAGCAAACAGTCTACAGAGTCTATTTAAATAGAGTCTCTATAAACTACAGCAAACAGTCTTCAGAATCTATCTATGAACTACAGCAATCAGCTGACAGAGTCTATTTAAACAGTGTCTGTATGACCTGCAGCAGTCTATAGAGTCTATTTAAATAGAGTCGTATAAACTACAGCAAACAGTCTACAGAGTCTATTTAAACAGAGTCTGTAGTTTAACCACAGCAGACCATCTACAGTGTCTATTCACACAGTCTGAATGAACTATAGCAAACTGAATTCACGATTGAAACTGTAGCAACGTCTCCCGATAATAGCAGGATTATTTCTCGATCACAATGCAGTGAGTGGAGGATAGTCACGGAATACAAATCATGTGCAGAAAATCAAACCCAGTCACTGGCAACAGGGCAGTCCCCAGGCATGATTCACTGGGTAATTGCCCAATCCTCTCTGTTTTGGCGACACTTTCCGGTGTCAGGATATGCAGCTGGTACCGAGAGGGCAGCTGAGGCAATGGTATCATGAGCCTCAGCACCTCCTTGGGGTAGTAAGGGAATGTCTCCTGATCATTCTCCATGTCTAGAGGATCAGTGTCTCACTGCTCTCTCACCTCTCGGCCAGAATGTGGAGACTTCTAAATCAAGACTGAGAGTGGAAGAAAGGATGGACTCTTATTTCTCCAGTGCCTTTCACCACTTCAAGATGTCCCAAACTACCTCACACCCAATGAAGGAGTTTTTTTCGAAGTGTGATCACTGTTGTAATGTGGGAAACGCAGCTTCCAATTTACGCACAGCAAGCTTTTTTTCATTCATTCATGAGATGTGGGCGTCGCTGGCCAGGCCAGCATTTATCGCCCATCCCTAATTGCCCCTTGAGAAGGTGGTGGTGAGCTGCCTTTTTGAACCGCTGCAGTCCGTGTGGGGTAGGTACACCCACAGTGCTGTAAGGGAGGGAGTTCCAGGATTTAGACCCAGCGACAGTGAAGGAACGGCCGATATAGTTCCAAGTCAGGATGGTGCGTGACTTGGAGGGGAACTTGCAGGTGGTGGTGTTCCCATGTGTCTGCTGCCCTTGTCCTTCTAGTTGGTCGAGGTCGCGGGTTTGGAAGGTGCTGTCTAAGGAGCCTTGGTGAGTTGCTGCAGTGCATCTTGTAGATGGTATACACTGCTGCCACTGTGTGTCGGTGGTGGAGGGAGTGAATGTTTGTAGATGGGGTGCCAATCAAGCAGGCTGCTTTGTCCTGGATGGTGTCGAGCTTCTTGAGTGTTGTTGGAGCTGCACCCATCCAGGCAAGTGGAGAGTATTCCATCACACTCCTGACTTGTGACTTGTAGATGCTGGACAGGCTTTGGGGAGTCAGGCGGTGAGTTACTCGCCTCAGGATTCCTAGCCTCTGACCTGCTCTTGTAGCCACGGTATTTATATGGCTACTCCAGTTCAGTTTCTGGTCAATGGTGACCCCCGCGAACGACAATGAGATAATGACACAGATCATCTGTTTTGTGATAATGGTGGTTGAGAGCTCCCGCCTGCTCTTCAAGTAGTGACTTTTACATTGACCTGAGAGGCAGACTGGGGCCTCGGTTTAATGTATCGTTTGTAAGACAGAACCTCCGACAGTGCGGTGCTCCCTCAGTACTGACCCTCCGACAGTGCGGCGCTCCCTCAGTACTGACCCTCCGACAGTGCAGCGCTCCCTCAGTACTGACCCTCCGACAGTGCAGCGTTCCCTCAGTACTGACCCTCCGACAGTGCAGCGTTCCCTCAGTACTGACCCTCCGACAGTGCGGCGCTCCCTCAGTACTGACCCTCCAACAGTGCGGCGCTCCCTCAGTACTGACCCTCCGACAGCACGGCGCTCCCTCAGTACTGACCCTCCGACAGTGCGGCACTCCCTCAGTACTGACCCTCCGACAGCGCGGCGCTCCCTCAGTACTGACCCTCCAACAGTGCAGTGCTCCCTCAGGACTGACCCTCAGACAGCGCAGTGCAGTGCTCCCTCAGTACTGACCCTCCGACAGTGCGGCACTCCCTCAGTACTGACCCTTCGACAGCGCTGCGCTCCCTCAGTACTGACCCTCCGACAGCGCGGCACTCCCTCAGTACCGACCCTCCGACAGTGTGGCGCTCCCTCAGTACCGACCCTCCGACAGTGTGGCGCTCCCTCAGTACCGACCCTCCGACAGTGCGGTGCTCCCTCAGTACTGACCCTCCGACAGCGTGGCGCTCCCTCAGTACTGACCCTCCGACAGCGTGGCGCTCCCTCAGTACTGACCCTCCGACAGCGTGGCGCTCCCTCAGTACTGACCCTCCGACAGCGTGGCGCTCCCTCAGTACTGACCCTCCGACAGCGTGGCGCTCCCTCAGTACTGACCCTCCGACAGTGCGGTGCTCCCTCATTACCGCCCCTCCGACCGTGCGGCGCTCCCTCTGTACCGACCCTCCGACAGTGCGGTGCACCCTCAGTACTGACCCTCCGACAGTGCGGCGCTCCCTCAGTACCGACCCTCCGACCGTGCGGCGCTCCCTCTGCACTGGCACTGGGGGAGTGTTGGGCCTGGATTATGGGACTCGAGTCTCTGGAGTGGGGGCTTGAACCCCACGACCTTGTGCATTTGGGGAGGTCAAACAAGGCAGAAGAATAGATGATTAATGGGAATATACTGAGAAGTGTAGAGGAAGTGAGGGACCTTGGAATGAATGTCCACAGATCCCTGAAGGTAGCAGGACAGATCGATAAGGTGGTTTAGAAGGCATATGGAATCCTTTCCTTCATTAGCCGAGGTATAGAATATAAGAGCAGGGAGGTTATGCTGGAACTGTACAAATCATTGGTTAGGCCACAGCTTGAATACCGTGTGCAGTTCTGGTCACCTCATTACAGAAAGGCTGTAATTGCACTAGAGAGGGTACAGAGGAGATTTACGAGGATGTTGCCAGGACTGGAAAAATGCAGTTGTGAGGAAAGATTGGATAGGCTGGAGTTGTTATCCTTGGAACAGAGAAGGCTGAGGGGAGAATCTGATTGAAATGTACAAAGTTGTGAGGGGCCTGGATAGAGTGGAGGTGAAGGGTCTATTCACCTTAGCAGAGAGGTCAGTGACGAGGGGGCATAGATTTAAAGTGATTGGAGGAAAAATTAGAGGGGAGATGAGGAAAAACTTTTTCACCCAGAGGGTGGTGGGGATCTGGAACTCACTGCCTGAAAAGGGTAGTTGAGGCAGAAACCCTCAACTCATTTAAAAGGAGTCTGGATATGCACCTCAAGTGCTGTAATCTGCAGGGCTACGGACCAAATGCTGGAAGGTGGGATTAGAATGGGTGGATCGTTTTTCGGCCAGCACGGAGACGATGGAAGCCTTCTGTGATCCCATGACTCAGAGGTGAGAGTGAGAAGAGCTGCAACTTCATTTGATGTGATCACTGTTGTTCAGTGGGAGGATGTGGCTGTCACAGAACAACAGCAGAAAAAAAACACGAACAATGAGTTGAGTCAGCAGTCAACTGTTTTTCTGTGGTCTTGGTTGAAATAGGATAATTACTCCCCTGGGACATATCCCTGTGTTGGGAAAGTTTAGGATTCACCGGAATTATCTGTTAGTGGCGATTGATTCAATCAATCATAGAATGGTACAACACAGGAGGCTGCTATTCGGCCCTTCGAGTCGGTGCTCGCCTTTTGGAAGAACAGTCCAGTTAGTTCTGCTGCTAAGTTACGATTCACCGCCCTTTCGGGCAGCGTGTTCCAGATCACAACAACTCACTGCGTCAAAAAACATTTTCCTCCTCACCCCCCCTCTGGTTCTTTTCCCCGATTATCTTCAATCTGTATCTCTCCGGTTACCGACCCTCCCGCCACTGGGAACAGTTTCTCCTGACTCACTCCATCAAAACCCTTCCTGATTTCGAACGCCCCGGTTAAATCTCCTCTTAACCTTCTCTGAACAATCCCAGCCTCTCCGCATTAACTGTAATCCCGCATCCCTGGGACTGGTCCAGGAAATCTCCTCCGCCCCGTCTGCAAGACTTTCATACTTCCTTCTGAAGGTGTGGTGCCCGGAGTGGGACACAATACTCCAGTTCGTGTCTTATGTAGGTTTAGCATAACTTTCAGCCTCATGAACTCCATGCCTTTATTCATGAATTTTTATGTCTCGTGCCATCTCATTGTAGGCCCCGGTTGTCCATTATGGCTGGAGCTGCCCCACACTTATGTCTGGCGGGCAACCAGAGCACCCCGCCCCCCCCCTCCCCATTTTCCAGGAGGGGCCAAAGTGGCCGTGCGTAATCGTCCCCCAGGACGTCCCAGAACGCCCTGAGGAACTCCGCGGTCAGCCTGTCCAGCCCCGGGGATTTGCCCCTCAAGAGCTGGTGGAGGGCGCCGGTCAGCTCCGCCAACGTGAGCGGAGCCTCCAATCCTTCGGCGCCCTCCAGGCTGACCTCCGGCAGGTCCTCCCACAAAACTCTGCGCGCATCCTCGCTGGACGGATCCGGAGAGAACAACGCACTGTAATAAGTACGGACCAGGAGGCCCATTCCCTCCGGATCCGTGATGGAGGATCCGTCGTCGGCCAGCAGCTCGACGAGCTGCTTACGGACCCCCCACCATTTTTCCAGCGAGTAGAAGAAGGGTGAGGCGCGGTCCAAATCTTCCAGGATCTGAATCCGCGACCTCACTTGTGCGCCTCGGGACCCTATGAGCTGCAGGTCCCTCAGTGCGCCCTTCTTCTCTTTGTATTCCTTCCACAGGGCCGGGTCTGCGACGGCATGACCGAGGCGGGATTCCAAGTCGAGCACCTCCCTCTCTAGGTGCCCGATCTCAGCTTCCTGCTTCTTGGTCGATTCCTTCGCGTACTCCTGACTGAAGACGCGGATGTGAGTCTTGCCCACATCCCACCATAGCCTCAAGGAGGGGAAGCCCCCCTGCTTCCTTCTCCAGTCAGCCCAGAATCGACAGAACGAGTCCCGAAATCGCTCATCCTCCAGCAGCTGGTTGTTAAAGTGCCAGTACGTGGACCCCACCTGCGTGCGGAGCGGAGTGAACTCTGCCCACACCAGGCGGTGGTCCGAGCACGGCACCAGCCGCATAGAGGCCACCGAGACGCGGGAGACGTACGCCTGCGAAATGTAGAGGCGGTCGATTCGCGACCCCCCTCCTCCAGACCTCCACGTGAAGGCGCTGGAGTCGGGATGGAGATTCCGCCAGACGTCCACCAAGTTAAGGGAGCTGATCAGTCCCCTCAACTTCTCCACCGACGCTTGGCCGCGCTGGGGACCGGAGCGATCCCCCACCGAGGATGATGCACTCGCCGCTATCGATGGAGCTTAAGAGAGCGGACACTTCTTCAAAGAAGCGCGCTTGCAACGCGCCGGGCCTGGGCGCGTACACGTTCACAAAGTGGAGCGGCACGCTACCCAGGCGAACGGCGAGGTGGAGCAAGCGGCCCAGCACTAGCTCCTTGACCCCCAAGTGCTAGTGAGTATAGGAATAGGAGGATAGAGCAGATGAATGCATGGCTGAGGAGATGGTGCAGGAGGGAGGGTTTTAGTTTCCTGGATCACTGGGTCTGTTTCTGGTGAAGGTGGGATCTGTAAAAGTTGGACGGGTTGCACCTGAACTGGAACGGGACCAACATCCTTGCTGGGAGGTTTACTCGTGCTGTTGGGGGGGGGGGGTGGAGTTTAAACTAATTTGGCAGGGAGATGGGATACAGAGTGGAGGTTCAGTAGGGGGTGATGCACAGTCAAATATAGACGAGAAGTTGAGTCAGTCTGGAAGGCAGAGCAAATATAGACCTGTTAAGGCACAAGTGAAAAATGCAAGGCTGGATTGCATTTATTTTAATGCAAGGAGTCTTACTAGTAAGGTAGATGAATTGAGGGCGTTGATTAACACATGGGAATATGATATTATTGTTGTCACAGAGACATGGTTGAGGGAAGGGCAGGACTGACAGCTCAATATTCCAGGGTATAGAATCTTCAGGCATGACGGGGGAGGGGGTAAAAGAGGAGGTGGCATTGCACTGTTGGTCAAGGAGTCAATTACTGCAGTAAGGAGGGATGACATCTTAGAAGGTTCCTCAAATGAGGCCATATGGGTAGAACTTAAAAACAAAAAGGGGGCAATCACTTGGTTGGGAGTGTACTACAGACCTCCAAACAACCAGAGAGAGATAGAGGAGCAGATATGTAGGCAAATCTCAGAGAGGTGTAAAAATAATAGGGTAATAATAGTAGGGGATTTCAACTTCCCCAATATCAACTGGGATAGTCTTAGTGCAAAAGGCTTAAAGGGGGGCAGAATTCTTAAAGTGCATCCAGGAGAGCTTTTTGAGCCAGCACGTAGAGAGTCCTACAAGAGAAGGGACAGTACTGGACCTAATCCTAGAGAATGAAGCCGGACAAGTGGTAGAAGTGTCAGTGGGGGAACATTTCGGTGATAGTGATCATAACTCTGTAAGAGTTAAGGCAGTTACGGAAAAGGACAATAACGGGCCTGAAATAAAAGTACTGAATTGGGGGAAGGCCGATTTCAATATGATAAAACAGGATCTGGCCACAGTGGACTGGGAGCAGCTGCTTGTAGGAAAGTCTACATCAGGCCAGTGGGAGTCATTCAAAAAGGAAATAGTGAGAGTTCAGGGCCAACATGTACCCGTTAAGGTGAAGGGTAGGACCAACAAGTCCAGGGAATCCTGGATGTCAAGGGATATAGAGGATTGGATAAGGGGAAAAAAAGGAGGCTTATGGCAGATTCAGAGGGCTGAAAACAGTGGAGGCACAAGAGGAGTATGGAAAGTGTCGGGGTGTATATAAAAAAGTAATTAGGAGAGCGAAGAGGGGGCATGAAAAAACACTGGCAGGCAAGATAAAGGAAAATCCCAAGGCGTTTTATAAGTATATTAAGGGCAAGAGGATAACCAGGGAAAGAGTAGGGCCCAATAGGGACCAAAGTGGCAATCTGTTTGTGGAGACGGAGGACATAGGTGAGGTTTTAAATGATTACTTTTCATTTGTGTTCTCTATGGAGAAGGACGATGTAGGTGTGGAGATCAGGGAAGGGGATTGTGATATACTTGAACATAGTAGCATTGAAAGGGAGGAAGTATTAGAGGTTTTAGTGCGCTTAAAAGTGGATAAATCCCCAGGCCCAGATGAGATGTGTCCCAGGCTGTTATGTGATGCAAGGGAGGAGATAGCAGGGGCTCGGACACAAATTTTCAAATCCTCTCTGGCCACAGGACAGGTACCAGAGGACTGGAGGACAGTGAATGTGGTACCATTATTCAAGAAGGGTAACAGGGATAAACCAGGTAATTACAGGCTGGTGAGTCTAACATCGGTGGTAGGGAAACTATTGGAAAAAATTCTGAGGGACAGGATTAATCTCCACTTGGAGAGGCAGGGATTAATCAGGGATAGTCAGCATGTCTTTGTCGGGGGAGATCGTGTCTAACTAACTTGATTGAATTTTTCAAGCAAGTGACAAAATGTGCAGATGAGGGTAAAGCAGTTGATGTAGTCTACATGGACTTCAGTTAGGCGTTTGATAAGGTCCCGCATGGGAGATTGGTTAAGAAGGTAAGAGCCCATGGGATCCAGGGTAATTTGGAAAATTGGATCCAAAATTGGCTTAGTGGCAGGAGACAGAGGGTGATGGTTGAGGGTTGTTTTTGCGATTGGAAGCCTGTGACCAGTGGTGTACCACAGGGATCGGTGCTGGGACCCTTGCTGTTTGTAGTGTACATTAATGATTTAGACACGAATATAGGAGGTATGATCAGTAAGTTCGCAGATGACATGAAAATTGGTGGTGTCGTAAATAGTGAGGAGGAAAGCCTTAGATTACAGGACGATATAGATGGGCTGGTAAGATGAGCAGAGCAGTGGCAAATGGTGTCAGTTCTTTTGGCGTCCTGTTTTCCTGTTTTGTAGACAGGGATAGATGGAAAAACCTTCCTTTCAGTCTCAGTCTTCGTCTTGCAGCAGTCACACAGCTTCCAGGACACAGCCACAGTTAGCTGAACCTCATTATCCACTCAGCAGCTCCAATCAAGCAACAGCCGAGCCTGTTTTTTTTTCTTCTTTGTTTTCTTTTCATTTTCCCAGTCCTGGGTGTGGATGATGGGGGCAGTGTAGAGGGAGCTTTACTCTGTATCTAACCCCCGGTTTTTTTTCACATCGAGGGGGCCTTTATTCCTCAGGCCCCCTTTATATACATATTTACAGTTTTAAAATAACTTTATTAAAACCAGATAAATCAACAAAAAACTCAAATTAAAATGCCATTCTCGACGTCAACGATGCACTCCAGTCCTTGCGGTGCCCACCGGTCGCGGAAGGCCTCAAGCGCAGTCCTGTCCAGCGCCCCAGCCGAGCGGTGACTTTCGCCTCCAACTCCTGCCAGTTTGCCGGCCAGGCTTCCTCAGCGGGGCTAAGGTGGACTCCCAGATAGAGGAGGTGCGTGGTGCTCCACGCAAAAGGTGTCATCTCCTCCGGCAGGGAGTCCACCCGCCACTGACCCACCAGGAGTCTGGAACATTTCTCCCAATTGATCCTCGCGGAGGACGCGGCAGAAAAGGTCTGCTGGCAGTCGCGCATCCTCCGCAAGTCAACGGGATCTGTGACCGCGAGGAGCACGTCGTCAGCGTAAGCCAAGAGGACGACCCGCATGGCCGGCTCGCGCAGAGCCAATCCCGTCAACCTCCTGCAAAGCAGGCACAGGAAGGGCTCCACGCAGATGGTATACAATTGGCCGGACATGGGGCATCCCTGACGCACTCCTCTCCCAAAGCGAAGGGGCGCCATCAAGGACCCGTTAACTTTGACTAGACACTCTGCGGCGGCGTATAAAAGTCGGACCCGGGCCACAAAATGCGGCCCGAGTCCGAAAGCACGCAGAGTACCGAAAAGGTATTCGTGATCCACCCTGTCGAACGCCTTCTCCTGATCGAGGGAGAGAAAGGCGACCGACTGACCAGTCCTCTGGGAAAGATGGACCAGGTCCCAGACCAGGTGGATGTTGTCCTGGATAGACCAGCCCAGGACCGTGTAGGACTGGTCGGGGTGGATCATGTGGTCCAGCACGGAGCCCAGGTGGGTAGACATAGCCCGGGCAAAGATCTTATAATCCGTGCTGAGGAGGGAAACCGGACGCCAGTTTTTAAGCAGGCAGAGATCGCCCCTCTTCGGCAGCAGGACGATGACCGCCCTGCGCCACGAGAGGGGCATCTCCCCGGTCGCCAGGCTTTCCCCCAGGACGTTCCAGAACGCCCTGAGGAACTCCACGGTCAACCCGTCCAGCCCTGGGGATTTGCCCCTCGAGCGCTGGTGGAGGGCGCCAGTCAGCTCCGCCAACGTGAGCGGAGCCTCCAATCCTTCGGCGCCCTCCGGGCTGACCTGCGGCAGGTCCTCCCACAAAACTCTGCGCGCATCCTCGCTGGACGGATCCGGAGAGAACAACGCACTGTAATACGTCCGGACCAGGAGGCCCATTCCCTCCGGATCCGTGATGGAGGATCCGTCGTCGGCCAGCAGCTCGACGAGCTGCTTACGGACCCTCCGCCATTTTTCCAGCGAGTAGAAGAAGGGTGAGGCGCGGTCCAAATCTTCCAGGATCTGGATCCGCGACCTCACGTACGCGCCTCGGGACCCTATGAGCTGCAGGTCCCTCAGCGCGCCCTTCTTCTCTTTGTACGCCTGCCACAGGGTCGGGTCCGCGACGGCATGACCGAGGCGGGACTCCAAGTCGAGCACCTCCCTCTCAAGGCGCCCGATCTCGGCTTCCCGCCTCTTGGTCGACCCCTTCGCGTACTCCTGACAGAAGACGCGGATGTGAGTCTTGCCCACATCCCACCATAGCCTCAAGGAGGGGAAGCCCCCTTGCTTCCTTCTCCAGTTGGCCCAGAATCGACAGAACGAGTCCCGAAATCGCACGTCCTCCAGCAGCCGGTTGTTAAAGTGCCAGAACGCGGACCCCGCCCGCGTGCGGAGCGGAGTGAACTCCGCCCACACCAGGCGGAGGTCCGAGCACGGCACCAGCCGCATGGAGGCTGCCGGAACGCGGGAGACGTACGCCTGCGAAATGTAGAGGCGGTCGATTCGCGACCCCCCTCCTCCAGACCTCCACGTGAAGGCGCTGGAGTCGGGATGGAGATTCCGCCAGACGTCCACCAAGTTAAGGGAGCTGATCAGTCCCCTCAACTTCTCCACCGACGCTTGGCCGCGCTGGGGACCGGAGCGATCCCCCACCTCGAGGGTGCAGTTAAAATCCCCCCCGAGGATGATGCACTCGCCGCTATCGATGGAGCTTAAGAGAGCGGACACTTCTTCAAAGAAGCGCGCTTGCAACGCGCCGGGCCTGGGCGCGTACACGTTCACAAAGTGGAGCGGCACGCTACCCAGGCGAACGGCGAGGTGGAGCAAGCGGCCCGGCACTAGCTCCTTGACCCCCAAGAGCTCCGGCTGAAAAGTCGGGGCCAACAAGATAGCCACCCCACTAGAAATAGGGGTGAGGTGACTCATGTAGACCCCACCCTGCCACTCCAGGAGCCAGGTGGCTTCGTCTCCCGGAACGGTGTGGGTTTCCTGCAGAAAGCTCACCGCGTATCTCCCTTCCCTAAGGACTGAGAGATTGTGAAATCTGCGGTGAGCCCCTCTGCTGCCGTTGATGTTGAGGCTGGCTATGGTTATCTTCATGTCAAAGGTAATTAAAACCCGTCACAAACACCTCACTGTGAGGAGGGAGTGGAAGTGCACCTGGCCCTCCACTCCCCCAGCAACCCATTGAGGAACACATTAAACCGGCGCCTCTCAACCAGTTTCACGTCCGCGCGCTTGCCCGCTATCTTAAGGGCGGCACGGACGGACTGGATGATCAGCGCCAGATTCGACCAACGGTCGAGGGCCAGCTGAACTTTATTGCGGCAACCCCTGCAAGCCGCGAGGAAATCCCGGAGTTCCGCCATGGGGATGAGAGGAGATTCGGTGGGAGGCACGAGGGACTCCACCACCTCACTGGCGATGGAATCAAGATCATCCTCTGTGCCCCGCACCGAATCCCCATCCTCCTCCGGGTCGTCACCGCCAGCGGCCGACACATCTACCACACACTGTGGGGCGGACGTCCCGGCCGCGCCAGCTGGTCCCGCCTCCGTCACGATCCCACCCCCAGGATCGATGGCGGAGGAGTCCTCTCTGGGTTCTATTGTGAAACTGGAGCCTGTAGGCACCAGCGGTTCAGGACCCCCCTCCACCTCCGTCCCCAGGCCAATGAGTGGTCCAGGGGAGACAGAAGTTCCAGACTCCGGGAAACCAGCCGGAGCCGAGACTGGAGGCGGAGGGAGGAGGCTATCTCCCGCTCCGCCAGCACCCACAGGCCCAGCAGATGGGGCAGCATTCTCAGTTATAACTGGGTCGGGTGTCTCCTGGTTGGTGGTGGACTCCGGCTGGGAGGCCCGACCCTCTGGGGCCTCGCCCTCCCCTTCATTCAGGACACCCGACCCAGTAGCGGTGGCAGAATGGGCGGCTTCCCCAGGCTCCCCCACCACAAGCAGGGCCCCACTTACTCCTTCAGGAGGGGCCTCATGTACCGGGGCCATCCCCTCCCCTCCATCCTGAGGAATAGGGAGCACCTGCCTGGACTTTGCAGCCTTGGTGGTGGCGGTAGGGGAAACCTGGGGACCCGAAACAGGAGACAGCTCCCCTCCAACAGATGGGCCCTGCGCCTCAGGGCCCCTTGTTACCTCTGTGGAGGGGTGCCTTCTCCTCTTTTTCCCAGTTGTGTGCGGAGGCTCAGAGACCTCCATATCATCAGAGGCCTCCACCTCCACACTCTCCTTTTTTTTATTCACCCTGGGCCTGAGCCCAGCCCTGGGGCAAGTTGACTTCCCGAGATCGGGCCTTGGGCTGAGCTCAGGCTCGGGTAGTGTCACGATATCCAGGGGACGCGCCTCTCGATGTTTATTTCTCCTCCGCGCCTTCCTTCCACTTGGACGGTCACCCCCCTCCCTGCCGGAGGCCGTGAAAACCACAGCCTCCGGTACCGACTGAATGGTATCTGGTGGTGGTGTAGTGGGGGTGGGAGGAGGTGCAGCGTCGCCACCCTGGGCCGCCGAGTTGGAGTTGGCAGCCGGGAGGTTGGGGCAGTTCTTACGAACATGCCCCACCCCCTTACAGACATGGCACCGCACCCCGTCCAAGGTCCAGAAGACGCGGTAGGCCGTCCCCTGGAATTCTACATTGAAGTGGCCCTCTGTCACCTCCTCCCGTGCCAGCTGCATGAATAACTGGCGGCGGAAGGAGTACACGTGTCGGAGGCTGTTCTCCCGAAGACCGAGCGGGACTGGGGTGAGCCCCGTCTTTATCTCCCCCAGATGGTGCAGGTGGGGAAGGAGGAGCTCACCAGGAATGAAGGGCGGGACATTGGATAGAATGAGCCTTTGCGCAGTGGCCTCCAGGGGGTCCACTGGCAGAAAGGTCCCGCCCACGGTGAGCCCCTTGCTCAGAGCCAGGGACACCGCCCGCTCAGCCTTCAGGAAAAACACTGCCTTCCCGTACATTTTAGAGGCTGCAACAATAGCCGAAGGGCCGACAACCTCGGCCATTGCTTTCACGCATGCCTCGATAGTCATGTTCGGGTGGACGTAGCTCTTGACTCCATGCTTCGATGTTAATAAAGCAAACGGTGACGGGGCAACAGGTGCAGCTGCAGCAGCCGCAGCAGCATATGAACGGGAAGGCCCCGCCACCGGCGAAGAGGGGCTTGCCATGGGGTCGCAGAGCTACGCCCACCCCCAAGAAACAAAGCACACGACAGTTTTCTTAAACACAAACAATATGATGGGGGAGGGGGGGATGGGAATAGAGGAGGATAGGGCTGAAAAGGACAAGGAGAGGAGAGGATAGGTGGCCGAGTGATGGAAGAGAGAGAACAGCTGCAAGGATGTTGCACTTCAATTGGTGGTTGGAGCACCTTCCTGCAGAGCCGACAGTCCACTCTTCCAGTTAGGGGAGGGTTCTTCGCCCGGGTCGGCTCGAGCCGCCCGGTTCTCTCCCTTTTCTGTTGTTGTATGAGGATTTTCTTCAGCCGGGCAGCTCCAGCCGTCCCGAGCCACACAGTTGGGGGTGGGGAGGGAGCCCCTTTTGTGCAGGATGGCAGATAAACACAAGAGCTAGTACAGGGGCTCCCTATAGAATTTGGCAGCCCCACCCCTGGATCTTCCGGTGCCTCCTCCCTCCCCCAACAGTCCAAACAACCAACAGTTCTCTGGTGCTCCAACACCCACCTCTCCAAAATGACTTGCAGGTCTTCTTAATCCTTGAAAAAGTGCAACAGTTCCTCAGTAAATGCAGCTGTCTCCACTCTATAGTCACCTCTTTGCAGTTATTCCACTCTCCTCTCCCCAGTTGCTGCAACACAGGTGCAGCTGCTCCCCCTGATTGCTGGCAGGAAGTGCTCCAAATTGCCCAGCCAATCCCAGTGCTGTCCCTGTCCTGGGGAGTGTTTGATGGGGACAGTGTAGAGGGAGCTTTACTCTGTATCTAACCCCCGTACTGTACCTGTCCTGGGAGTGTTTGATGGGGACAGTGTAGAGGGAGCTTTACTCTGTATCTAACCCCGTGCTGTACCTGTCCTGGGAGTGTTTGATGGGGACAGTGTGGAGGGAGCTTTACTCTGTATCTAACCCCCATACTGTACCTGTCCTGGGAGTGTTTGATGGGGACAGTGTAGAGGGTGCTTTACTCTGTATCTAACCCCGTGCTGTACCTGACTGAGAGTTTCACAGTGACAATGATTACTCATGTTCCAGAGTCCCTCCCTCACCTTGATGAACGCAGACGGAAACTACTGGCTGCGGTATTCGAATTCTGGTACCTCCTGAGTCAGTGCTGACCAGCGGGAACCTGGTTTGTTTACAATCCATCACCTCTCAGCCTCACGTAATTTATCAACCCTAGCAGGCCTGGGTCTGAGCTTGTCAGACGAAATCCCGGAATATTAAACTGAGATTAACAGCAGGCGTGTAGTCTTGGAATTTGTGGTATGTGTTGCATGGTGTCAGTGTACGTCATGTTCTGGATGACTCTGGAGCCTGTAACTCTCTGGGTTACTCCATACTGTCCGATTCTCCCTGGGCTCTATGTCCTGTACATTATCAGACTGTAATCCGATAGATCATTTACCAGACTGCTGTTCGATAGAATCTCTGATAGCTCCGCATCTTATAGATCCCTGGCCGTGTATGTAGATCATTTAAGGATTGTGAACTGTCTGTCCAAGTCTGATGCTGTATCCGACAGGGACGTTCCTGCCCCTGTACTGTATGTATACTGTAATGCATTGATGTTAGAGTGCTTATTAATGCTGCAGACAACTCACAGTGGGGCTGAACGCCAGAGAGTCCCCGCTCTGTGCCAGGCTCCCTACCCTCTCCCTTTCCTCCGAGAAAAGAGAAGAGGAACTGAGACATGTACGCGAGGGGAAGTGAGCAAGCTGTTGTTGCAATGCTGAGCAGGCGGGCCATCGATTTGTCGGCTGATGAGAGAGTGCTCAGTCCAGCTCTGGGGAAAGCCGCAGCATTACGGAAGGGTTCAAACCAGGGGCAGCTTCTCCACGTCACGGCTGATAGTCTGGAACACGGCCTCCCATTTTCCAGCAGTGGCCTGGGAGTGATTTCCCCGCACAACAGCTCACGGAATGACAGCACAGTCGGGAGGGGCCGAAGAGCCTCCTCCGGCTCCTGTATCTACCGCTCAGTCATGAGATGGGCGGCAGCCATGGACTGAATGTTCTCTCAGTCCGCGCCGCCTCTCAGTCGCGTCCCGGTCAATGGGATTTTGCCAGAGGAGGACATTCACCCATCGTCTGCATGCTGACCCTTGGCTGTATCAATCCGAAACTGCCCCACTATCTCCCCATAGCTCTGTATCAATGCCAAACTAATCCCACTGCCCCACTCTCTCCCCATAGCCCTGTATCAATGCCAAACTAATCCCACTGCCCCACTCTCTCCCCATAGCCCTTAATCAATCCCCAAACTAATCCCACTGCCCCACTCTCTCCCCATAGCCCTTAATCAATCCCCAAACTAATCCCACTGCCCCACTCTCTCCCCATAGCCCTGTATCAATGCCAAACTAATCCCACTGCCCCGCTCTCTCCCCATAGCCCTGTATCAATCCCCAAACTAATCCCACTGCCCCGCTCTCTCCCCATAGCCCTGTATCAATCTCAAACTAATCCCACTGCCCCGCTCTCTCCCCATAGCCCTGTATCAATCTCAAACTAATCCCACTGCCCCGCTCTCTCCCCATAGCCCTGTATCAATCTCAAACTAATCCCACTGCCCCGCTCTCTCCCCATAGCCCTGTATCAATCCCCAAACTAATCCCACTGCCCCGCTCTCTCCCCATAGCCCTGTATCAATCTCAAACTAATCCCACTGCCCCACTCTCTCCCCATAGCCCTGTATCAATCCCCAAACTAATCCCACTGCCCCGCTCTCTCCCCATAGCCCTGTATCAATCTCAAACTAGTCCCACTGCCCCGCTCTCTCCCCATAGCCCTGTATCAATCCCCAAACTAATCCCACTGCCCCACTCTCTCCCCATAGCCCTGTATCAATCCCCAAACTAATCCCACTGCCCCGCTCTCTCCCCATAGCCCTGTATCAATCCCCAAACTAATCCCACTGCCCCGCTCTCTCCCCATAGCCCTGTATCAATCTCAAACTAATCCCACTGCCCTGCTCTCTCCCCATAGCCCTGTATCAATCTCAAACTAATCCCACTGCCCCGCTCTCTCCCCATAGCCCTGTATCAATCCCCAAACTAATCCCACTGCCCCGCTCTCTCCCCATAGCCCTGTATCAATCTCAAACTAATCCCACTGCCCTGCTCTCTCCCCTGAGCCCTGCATCAAGATTGCAACTCACATTCCTCCACCACCGACACACAGTGGCAGCAGTGTGTACCATCTATAAGATGCACTGCAGCAACTCACCAAGGCTCCCTCGACAGCACCTTTCCAAACCCACGACCCCTACCACCCAGAAGGACAAGGGCAGCAGATACATGGGAACACCACCACCTGCAAGTTCCCCTCCAAGTCACACACCATCCTGACTTGGAACTATATCACCGTTCCTTCACTGTCGCTGGGTCAAAATCCTGGAACTCCCTTCCTAACAGCACTGTGGGTGTACCTACCCCACACGGACTGCAGCGGTTCAAGAAGGCAGCTCACCACCACCTTCTCAAGGGACAATTAGGGATGGGCAGTAAATGTTGGCCTGGCCAGTGACGCCCACATCCCATGAATGATTGAAAAGAATTTAAATTTCTCCAGCACCTCTCACCACCACAGTACTGACCCTCCGACAGTGCGGCGCTCTCTCAGTACTGACCCTCCGACAGTGCAGCGCTCTCTCAGTACTGACCCTCCGACAGTGCGGTGCTCCCTCAGTACTGACCCTCCGACAGTGCGGCGCTCCCTCAGTACTGACCCTCCGACAGTGCGGCGTTCCCTCAGTACTGACCCTCCGACAGTGCGGCGTTCCCTCAGTACTGACCCTCCGACAGTGCGGCGCTCCCTCAGTCCTGACCCTCCGACAGTGTGGCTCTCCCTCAGTACTGACCCTCCGACAGTGCGGCGCTCCCTCAGTACTGACCCTCCAACAGTGCGGCGCTCCCTCAGTACTGCCCCTCCAACAGTGCGGCGCTCCCTCAGTACTGCCCCTCCAACAGTGCGGCGCTCCCTCAGTACTGCCCCTCCAACAGTGCGGCGCTCCCTCAGTACTGACCCTCCGACAGTGCGACGCTCCCTCTGTACAGGGATTGGGGGAGGCTCCGGTCTGGAGTACAGGTCTCAATTCTTGACTTTCCGACCCAGAGGTGGGATTGAGGCTGATGCCGGAGAAGAATTGTGCTCGAGAAATCCTAACGTGGTGGTTTCTTCTGTCCCCAGCTGACAACATCCAAATTCCCGGTTGTCGTAAAAATGGGACACGCCTACTCGGGAATGGGAAAGGTAAGGAGTTAAATCTTCGACGTGACGGTTCACTGGATTAGGAATCGATGAATGTATGAGGGAGAGAGGGTCCAGAAACCCGTCTGACATGGCCATCACTGGCCAGAGCGGTCCTGCACCGTGACAGTTCGTTGAAGAGAATTGAATGGAAACAGTTTGTACAGTGCTGTTGATGGTCGCAAAAGCATCATCAAAGATCGTGATAAAGTGTCGGCCTTAGGTAAAAATTCACTGACTGACCTCGTGATAGTGCAGCCCTGTCACTGTGTGACTGACTCCTCGACAGTGCGGCCTTGTCATTATGTGGACAGAGTAAAGAAGAATTGTTTATAAATCCCAGGTCGAGTGGGGTGGAGAGGAGTCTGAACGATCTCCTGGGTCATGTGTGTTGTATTTTTGCAGAGCTGGGGTGGGGGTCATTGTTGCTCAGGAAGATATTCAATGCTTTTTCTGTCCTTTCTTGCCCCTCTGCCCTTTGCCCCTTGCCCTTTGGCTCCTGCAACTTCAACCCTTGTTCATGGGCCCCAGGTGAAGGTTGACCATCATTACGATTTCCAGGACATTGCCAGCGTGGTGGCTTTAACCAAAACCTACGCAACCACTGAACCCTTCATCGACGCCAAGTATGACCTCCGCATCCAGAAGATTGGCAGCAATTACAAGGCCTACATGTAAGTCGGGGGGGGCAGCCCGGGGTCGGAGGGCAGCCCGGGGTCATAATGGCAGCCCGGGGGTTCCTGGGGGGGGGGGGTCATTCCGGGCTCGGAGAGGTTGTCGAACAGGCCCAGGGAGGGGTAGTGCATTGTCACTCTCTTCCACACACGGTCTTGCCTTAAACGGACACTTGGTGTAAACCGTCCATCAAAAGCTTAATTACAGCCAACCCCACTCCGCACTTCCACCCTCCCTCCTCACACACTCTCTCTCCTCTCTCTCTCTCTCTCTCTCACCCCTTCCCCCGCTCTCTCTCTCTCGCTCACCCCTTCCCCCACTCGCGTGCTCTCTCTCTCCCTCCCCATCTCTTTTCTCCTCCGTCCTCTTTCTCTC